>NW_027638272.1:0-72626 GCF_951216825.1 Electrona antarctica
TAAAAAAAAAATCTTCTAAATACTGACAGTTTTCTGAAAAGCTCATGTTTCTAATGTCAGTGGTTCTCAACCTTTTCATGTCAAGGACCCCCACAATTATTTGGCCGCGGACCACCCCCTCCGCCAAAGAAATGTAGTTCCAGGGACCCGACCCCCAGAACAAAGATTTGAGTTAAAAACGTTCGCTCTGAAAGAACATAATATTCAAAAGATTTGCGCCACATTTTCACGATTTTTCTAAAAAATAACAGATCTACAAGCTCGTAGCGCGGCACTCCGCGGACCACCCCCCTCCGCCAAAGAAATGTAGTTCCAGGGACCCGCCCCCAGAAACAAAGATTTGAGTTAAAAACGTTCGCTCTGAAAGAACATAATATTCAAAAGATTTGCACCACATTTTCACGATTTTTCAAAAAAATAGCAGATCTACAAGCTTGTAGATCTAAAGTCTAAAGTCTAAACATACGGTAATGCTTAAAAACACCAAAAGGGGGGTTCCCGTCCCGAATGTTTAAAAGCACATGAATACTGTCACTTCAATATCCCCATAAAGGTGAAATAAATTCATTTCACATTCAAGCAGCAGCCCCGTAAATGTCTCCCACATCATTCCCAATACAGCCGTGATCAAAAAACCAACAGCCGCCGCAATTCAAATGTGGACCGAAAAGTAACTGTCACGCGGCGTTGGATTAATCCATTCTGGACGGGGGAACCCTCTTTTGGTGTTTTTTAAAAGCATTCCGTTCTACTTTAGCTATTGGAAAATAGCAGATCTACAAGCTCATAGCGCGCCACCGAGTGGCGCGCTACGAGCTTGTAGGTCTGCTATTTTTGAAAAGTCGTGAAAATGTGGCGCAAAACTTACAGCGAACATTTTTAACTAAAATATTGGCTTCTGTGGGGGGGTCCCTGGAACAACATATTTTGAGATGGGGGGGGTCCGTGGCCCAATAGAGATAATTCTGGGGGTCCTTGACATGAAAAAGGTTGAGCACCACTGACATAGAAACATGGGTTTTTTCGGAAAAATTTTAGGATTTAGAAGCATTTTTTTGTATCGACCTCAGTCCAAAATGGGTTAATGAACGCAATACAAGTCTTTTGACGGGAGGGAAGCAGATACGGCGTGAGAGATAATTCCAGAAAGTATAAGGGGCGGGTGAATAAAATCAAAAAATATGAGCCGCTTATCTAGTTTTGAAAACAAAAGGAGAAATATGGCGCCTGCCAACGATTGTTATTGGGTTGTATATTTCCCTGCGTCTTCTCTCACCTGAAAGCTGTGTGTGACAGACAGTGGAGTTGGGTGATATTCAAATGCAGACGCTCAAGCATTCAGCGAGCAGGAGAAGAGGGAATAACTGAATAGCTAATGTACCTGACAGTGGTGCGGACTTGTTTTCTTACCCTTGCTTACGACAGACAGACCGACAGACAGACAGACAGACAGACAGCCCGGAGAGAAACCTCACAAATACTAGCCCTGGAAAAACAACCATGGATGGATATAGGAGGAGGCCGAATGAAACTGAGTGGGGAACATTTTCATTGTGTTTTGTCCAGTGTGTTTACATACATAGAGTTTTTTTTTTTTTGCCATTGTAAATTGTAACATTGTAGTTTATTATACTATTATTAGGGCTGAAACTATTGATTATTTCTAGCAATTATTCTGACAATTACTTTTCGGATTAATCGGATAGTCAACAAGCAGTTTTTTTGTCAAATTTTCAACAAATAAAGACGAAACAAGCTTTTATACTGTGTATTTTTTAAGTAGCCTATTTTATACTTTGTCATAAAACGGTGTCCCACAAAAATCACATAACATTTTGAGCGTGTAGGTCAGCTATTTTTGCAACTTTTATCGATTTATTTTAATAATCAATTAACTCTTATTAGTGTGGTTACCTGTTGCACCCATTATTATTATTATTATTTATTATCATTATCATTATCATTATCATTATACACGTTTGTTCATTTTATTAATTTTTTGTTCCTGATCATTTCACTTGAACTTTCCACCCGAAACACACTCCTCAATCCTTCATATAGTTCTTGGTGTTCCCATTTGTGGATCCTTCCATCTTCCATCCTCTCTCTCTCTCTCTTCCCTCCCGTGGCAGAGGACCGGGAACACCTGCCTACCGAACAGAACAGGTGCGATGATGATCTTAGAGGAGAAAAACAGTCTATCACCCAGTCCCCCCCCCCCACACCCCCCAAGGAAACACCCCAACACCCTCAGTAACTGAGGTGTTAACCCATTTTGACCTGACATCGAAATTTGAAAAATGCCAGTTTTCTGAAATATCTATGTTTCTATATCAGTGGTGCTCAATATTTCATATCAAGGAGCCCCAAAAATTATCCGTAATTGCCCCCCCCCCCCCCCCCCCCCCCTCCCCAATCTCAAAATAATATGCCCCCCCCCCCCCCCCCCCAGAAACAAAGATTTGAGTTAAAAAAACGTTCGCTCTGAAAAAAATATACATTCAAAGATTTGCGCCACAGTTTTTCAAAAATAGCAGACCTACAAGCTCGTGGCGCGGCACTCGGTGCCGCGCTACGAGCTTGTAGATCTGCTATTTTTCAATAGCTATAGCATAACATAATGCTTCCCTTCCCCTCCCAAGAGGGGGTTCCCGTCCAGAACGGGTTAATTAAAAAAGACAGGAGTATAAGATCGCTCACGTTGAGCCCCGGCTGTGCTTGGCAGCCCGGGCATGGTCTGGGGAGCGCGGGGCTGACGCTATAATTGTCGTGCCCTTTCATTTTGGGGGGAAGACGCGTCGGGAAAGCCTCGACGGTGGCGGCGGAGGAGCCGAGGCTCGCAGGAGGAGAGGCTCGTTTGTAATTTCCCCTTTGAGTATACATTCAGTATGTCACCGTTGTCTCCATTTTGACCCTTTGTACTTTCAAATGGCATTATGCTTCATGCCTTCAATCTCTCTCTCCTCTCTCTTTCTCTCTCGCTCTCTCTCTCTCTATCTCCCTCTCTCCCTCTCTCTCTATCTCCCTCTCTCTCTCTCCCTCCTAACTCCAAAATGTCCAGTCAATTTCTTTATGGAAATGAAGAAAACCTTGTATTTTTTTTAAACGATAGCAATACTGCCTCATTAAAGTTGGTGTTGTGACTTTAGATATTGTCAATTACTTCCATGAGGGGAGGCGAGGTGGTGGAGTTAGTTGCTTTAGCAGACAGTTTGAGGGTCCAAATGGAGTTAAGAGGTTTTGTCCAATGCGTTTTTTACTACTTTCCATTGGTTCGAGAGAGAGAGTACATACTGTACACATGAAAGTGTAGGTACATAGTCCTGTGATACTGGTCTGTCTGTCTGTCTGTCTGTCTGTCTGTCTGTCTGTCTGTCTGTCTGTCTGTCTGTCTGTCTGTCTGTCTGTCTGTCTGTCTGTCTCCTGTTTACATGTTTTCCTCTGTGGCTTGTTTGAAGAGTGAAGTCTGCCTGTGTGTGTGTGTGTGTGTGTGTGTGTGTGTGTGTGTGTGTGTGTGTGTGTGTGTGTGTGTGTGTGTGTGTGTGTGTGTGTGTGTGTGTGTGTGTGTGTGTGTGTGTGTGTGTGTGTGTGTGTGTGTGTGTGTGTGTGTGTGTGTGTGTGTGTGTGTGTGTGTGTGTGCGCGTTTGTGTGCGTGTAGGCTTTGTGGGGGTTGTTGTTACCTCAAACAACTTTCCAGTGTTTTGGACTGGATGCAGTTTGGATTGCTCTGTGATTTGGAGCTTTGAGGAGAATTCAGTGGACCAGATGATGTCCACATCATCACACGCAACGCTGAGTTCTTTTTTTTTCTTTCATTATGTCCATTATGTTTCTGTCCGTCCGTCCGTACGTACGTCTACTTGGACTCGAGGATAAACTGATTAAGAATTAGGTGGTCAAAGGTTAAAGGTCAACTCGATATCTCAGGAAGGCCTTGAGGGGAATTCACGACATTCTCCACCGTTTGGACTCGAGGACGATGGGTGAAGCTCAAAGGTCAAGGTCACTTTGTTAGTTTCCTTCAAAGTCCTCATTCACTACACATACTATATGAGTCTGGACAGACACCGTTGTCAACGGCAGCTGGATGGTGGAGGCATGCAACCGCCATGTGGTATTTATAGTTTTTCCCCCTAAACATTCCAGGAACGAAAAAAAAAACATTGCATAGATGCACATGGGATCCTCAGTGATGTATCCCGAGGTCATCACCTGGGACGTATCCTCAGTGATGTATCCCATGGTCATCACCTGGGACGTATCCTCAGTGATGTATCCCAAGCAAGGTCATCACCTGGGACGTATCCTCAGTGATGTATCCCAAGCAAGGTCATCACCTGGGACGTATCCTCAGTGATGTATCCCATTGTCATCACCTGGGACGTATCCTCAGTGATGTATCCCAAGCAAGGTCATCACCTGAGACGTATCCTCAGTGATGTATCCCAAGGTCATCACCTGGGATGTATCATCAGTGATGTATCCCATGGTCATCACCTGGGACGTATCCTCAGTGATGTATCCCATTGTCATCACCTGGGACGTATCCTCAGTGATGTATCCCATTGTCATCACCTGGGACGTATCCTCAGTGATGTATCCCAAGGTCATCACCTGGGACGTATCCTCAGTGATGTATCCCATTGTCATCACCTGGGACGTATCCTCAGTGATGTATCCCAAGCAAGGTCATCACCTGAGACGTATCCTCAGTGATGTATCCCAAGGTCATCACCTGGGATGTATCATCAGTGATGTATCCCATGGTCATCACCTGGGACGTATCCTCAGTGATGTATCCCATGGTCATCACCTGGGACATATCCTCAGTGATGTATCCCAAGGTCATCACCTGGGACGTATCCTCAGTGATGTATCCCGAGGTCATCACCTGGGACGTATCCTCAGTGATGTATCCCATGGTCATCACCTGGGACATATCCTCAGTGATGTATCCCGAGGTCATCACCTGGGACGTATCCTCAGTGATGTATCCCGAGGTCATCACCTGGGACGTATCCTCAGTGATGTATCCCGAGGTCATCACCTGGGACATATCCTCAGTGATGTATCCCATGGTCATCACCTGGGACATATCCTCAGTGATGTATCCCAAGGTCATCACCTGGGACGTATCCTCAGTGATGTATCCCGAGGTCATCACCTGGGACGTATCCTCAGTGATGTATCCCATGGTCATCACCTGGGACATATCCTCAGTGATGTATCCCAAGGTCATCACCTGGGACGTATCCTCAGTGATGTATCCCATGGTCATCACATGGGACGTATCCTCAGTGATGTATCCCAAGGTCATCACCTGGGACGTATCCTCAGTGATGTATCCCAAGGTCATCACCTGGGACGTATCCTCAGTGATGTATCCCATGGTCATCGGGGGTTTCGGGTCTCGCAACATCATACCCCTCACTCAGGTGACCCTCACTCAGGAGATGAAGTCCCGACTTACGTCCCAGTAGCTACCCTCGATCAGTCCCATTAGGGAAACACCAGGGCCACACAATCTGCCGCTCCCAAACTACTCTGCCTGGACTGGGAGGTAGACCAATCTGGCGTGTGGAAGGACTAGGCTCTGTGGGTTGACTCCTGTCCGGGCCACTCCTATACGTCTCACCAGGTCCACTCCCGCTCTCACCAGGTCCAGGACCTGTGACTCCCAGCACTCCTGACACTTCATTCAGGAGCCGCAATGGTTCTGCAGGCTCCACCTGGGCAACGGTGGTTCTGCAGGCTCCACCTGGACAACGGTGGTACTGCAGGCTCCACCTGGGCAACAGTGGTACTGCAGGCTCCACCTGGGCAACGGTGGTGCTGCAGGCTCCACCTGGGCAACGGTGGTGCTGCAGGCTCCACCTGGGCAACGGTGGTGCTGCAGGCTCCACTATGGGCAACGGTGGTGCTGCAGGCTCCACCTGGGCAACGGTGGTACTGCAGGCTCCACCTGGGCAACGGTGGTGCTGCAGGCTCCACCTGGGCAACGGTGGTGCTGCAGGCTCCACCTGGGCAACGGTGGTGCTGCAGGCTCCACCTGGGCCACGGTGGTGCTGCAGGCTCCACCTGGGCAACGGTGGTGCTGCAGGCTCCACTATGGGCAACGGTGGTGCTGCAGGCTCCACTATGGGCAACGGTGGTGCTGCAGGCTCCACTATGGGCAACGGTGGTGCTGCAGGCTCCACCTGGGCAACGGTGGTGTTGCAGGCTCCACTATGGGCAACGGTGGTGTTGCAGGCTCCACTATGGGCAACGGTGGTGTTGCAGGCTCCACTATGGGCAACGGTGGTGTTGCAGGCTCCACTATGGGCAACGGTGGTGCTGCAGGCTCCACTATGGGCAACGGTGGTGCTGCAGGCTCCACTATGGGCAACGGTGGTGCTGCAGGCTCCACTATGGGCAACGGTGGTGCTGCAGGCTCCACCTGGACAACGGTGGTGTTGCAGGCTCCACCTGGACAACGGTGGTGCTGCAGGCTCCACTATGGGCAACGGTGGTGCTGCAGGCTCCACCTGGACAACGGTGGTGCTGCAGGCTCCTCCTGGACAACGGTGGTGCTGCAGGCTCCACCTGGACAACGGTGGTGCCATGCAGGCTCCACTTGCGTCTTGAATGGCCCTCCTAAAGGCCTCACCGTGGGGCTGTTGGGCTTCCTCCTCACGGAGGACACAGCCTGGGGCACAAGGCCCATACTGCTCCCGGGTGGGTTGGCGCCCCAGACTTTGTCTTCCGTGAGGAGGCAATCTGGGGCGCCAACCATACTTTATTTATTCCATGCTTTATTCTGATAGGACAGTGAACAGAGAGACAGGAAAGGAGAGAGAGATAAGGGGGGATGACATGCAGTAAACGGTGATTCTCAAACTTTTTTAAGTTCAAGTTGATATGCATTTGGCCATGCGGGACACCCATTTGATATTATTCATGTCTCTGGGACCCCCAATCTATAATCCTGTTCAGTTTGACTCTGAGGGTGTACACAAATGGAACCAAATGGACCCGTATAGGGACCACGTGGAACCTCAAGGATCCCTGGAGGGGCTGTAGTGCAGAAAAGAGCTCGTCTCGCGTGCACCCCTCCCCAACTTTCCGATCCACAGCACGATCCACAGCATCTCTTCCAACGAGGCTGAACACGAAGATCCTCCAATGCCAAACTCACCCACCTGTGTTCTCATGACTCATCATCAGACCTACCACTACCACCTACCACTCTGTTTGTGCCAACTGCACGTTGCATTATAAATACTTTAGCTATTGAAAAATAGCAGATCTAAAAGCTCATAGCGCGGCACCGAGTGCCGCGCTATGAACTTGTAGGTCAGTGATGTATCCCATGGTCATCGGGGGTTTCGGGTCTCGCAACATCATACCCCTCACTCAGGTGACCCTCACTCAGGAGATGAAGTCCCGACTTACGTCCCAGTAGCTACCCTCGATCAGTCCCATTAGGGAAACACCAGGGCCACACAATCTGCCGCTCCCAAACTACTCTGCCTGGACTGGGAGGTAGACCAATCTGGCGTGTGGAAGGACTAGGCTCTGTGGGTTGACTCCTGTCCGGGCCACTCCTATACGTCTCACCAGGTCCACTCCCGCTCTCACCAGGTCCAGGACCTGTGACTCCCAGCACTCCTGACACTTCATTCAGGAGCCGCAATGGTTCTGCAGGCTCCACCTGGGCAACGGTGGTTCTGCAGGCTCCACCTGGGCAACGGTGGTGCTGCAGGCTCCACCTGGGCAACGGTGGTTCTGCAGGCTCCACCTGGACAACGGTGGTACTGCAGGCTCCACCTGGGCAACAGTGGTACTGCAGGCTCCACCTGGGCAACGGTGGTACTGCAGGCTCCACCTGGGCAACGGTGGTGCTGCAGGCTCCACCTGGGCAACGGTGGTGCTGCAGGCTCCACCTGGGCCACGGTGGTGCTGCAGGCTCCACTATGGGCAACGGTGGTGCTGCAGGCTCCACCTGGGCAACGGTGGTGCTGCAGGCTCCACTATGGGCAACGGTGGTGCTGCAGGCTCCACTATGGGCAACGGTGGTGCTGCAGGCTCCACTATGGGCAACGGTGGTGCTGCAGGCTCCACTATGGGCAACGGTGGTGCTGCAGGCTCCACTATGGGCAACGGTGGTGCTGCAGGCTCCACTATGGGCAACGGTGGTGCTGCAGGCTCCACCTGGGCAACGGTGGTACTGCAGGCTCCACCTGGGCAACGGTGGTGCTGCAGGCTCCACCTGGGCAACGGTGGTGCTGCAGGCTCCACCTGGGCAACGGTGGTGCTGCAGGCTCCACCTGGGCCACGGTGGTGCTGCAGGCTCCACTATGGGCAACGGTGGTGCTGCAGGCTCCACTATGGGCAACGGTGGTGCTGCAGGCTCCACTATGGGCAACGGTGGTGCTGCAGGCTCCACCTGGGCAACGGTGGTGTTGCAGGCTCCACTATGGGCAACGGTGGTGTTGCAGGCTCCACTATGGGCAACGGTGGTGTTGCAGGCTCCACTATGGGCAACGGTGGTGTTGCAGGCTCCACTATGGGCAACGGTGGTGCTGCAGGCTCCACTATGGGCAACGGTGGTGCTGCAGGCTCCACTATGGGCAACGGTGGTGCTGCAGGCTCCACCTGGACAACGGTGGTGCTGCAGGCTCCACCTGGACAACGGTGGTACTGCAGGCTCCACCTGGGCAACAGTGGTACTGCAGGCTCCACCTGGGCAACGGTGGTGCTGCAGGCTCCACCTGGGCAACGGTGGTACTGCAGGCTCCACCTGGGCAACGGTGGTGCTGCAGGCTCCACCTGGGCAACGGTGGTGCTGCAGGCTCCACTATGGGCAACGGTGGTGCTGCAGGCTCCACTATGGGCAACGGTGGTGCTGCAGGCTCCACCTGGACAACGGTGGTACTGCAGGCTCCACCTGGGCAACAGTGGTACTGCAGGCTCCACCTGGGCAACGGTGGTGCTGCAGGCTCCACCTGGGCAACGGTGGTGCTGCAGGCTCCACCTGGGCAACGGTGGTGCTGCAGGCTCCACCTGGGCAACGGTGGTGCTGCAGGCTCCACCTGGGCAACGGTGGTGCTGCAGGCTCCACCTGGGCAACGGTGGTGCTGCAGGCTCCACCTGGGCAACGGTGGTTCTGCAGGCTCCACTATGGGCAACGGTGGTGCTGCAGGCTCCACCTGGGCAACGGTGGTTCTGCAGGCTCCACTATGGGCAACGGTGGTGCTGCAGGCTCCACTATGGGCAACGGTGGTGCTGCAGGCTCCACTATGGGCAACGGTGGTGCTGCAGGCTCCACCTGGGCAACGGTGGTTCTGCAGGCTCCACCTGGACAACGGTGGTACTGCAGGCTCCACCTGGGCAACAGTGGTACTGCAGGCTCCACCTGGGCAACGGTGGTGCTGCAGGCTCCACCTGGGCAACGGTGGTGCTGCAGGCTCCACCTGGGCAACGGTGGTGCTGCAGGCTCCACCTGGGCCACGGTGGTGCTGCAGGCTCCACTATGGGCAACGGTGGTGCTGCAGGCTCCACTATGGGCAACGGTGGTGCTGCAGGCTCCACTATGGGCAACGGTGGTGCTGCAGGCTCCACTATGGGCAACGGTGGTGCTGCAGGCTCCACCTGGGCAACGGTGGTACTGCAGGCTCCACCTGGGCAAAGGTGGTGCTGCAGGCTCCACTATGGGCAACGGTGGTGCTGCAGGCTCCACTATGGGCAACGGTGGTGCTGCAGGCTCCACCTGGGCAACGGTGGTACTGCAGGCTCCACCTGGGCAACGGTGGTGCTGCAGGCTCCACCTGGGCAACGGTGGTGCTGCAGGCTCCACCTGGGCAACGGTGGTGCTGCAGGCTCCACCTGGGCAACGGTGGTGCTGCAGGCTCCACCTGGGCAACGGTGGTGCTGCAGGCTCCACCTGGGCCACGGTGGTGCTGCAGGCTCCACTATGGGCAACGGTGGTGCTGCAGGCTCCACTATGGGCAACGGTGGTGCTGCAGGCTCCACTATGGGCAACGGTGGTGCTGCAGGCTCCACCTGGGCAACGGTGGTGTTGCAGGCTCCACTATGGGCAACGGTGGTGTTGCAGGCTCCACTATGGGCAACGGTGGTGTTGCAGGCTCCACTATGGGCAACGGTGGTGTTGCAGGCTCCACTATGGGCAACGGTGGTGCTGCAGGCTCCACTATGGGCAACGGTGGTGCTGCAGGCTCCACTATGGGCAACGGTGGTGCTGCAGGCTCCACCTGGACAACGGTGGTGCTGCAGGCTCCACCTGGACAACGGTGGTACTGCAGGCTCCACCTGGGCAACAGTGGTACTGCAGGCTCCACCTGGGCAACGGTGGTGCTGCAGGCTCCACCTGGGCAACGGTGGTACTGCAGGCTCCACCTGGGCAACGGTGGTGCTGCAGGCTCCACCTGGGCAACGGTGGTGCTGCAGGCTCCACTATGGGCAACGGTGGTGCTGCAGGCTCCACTATGGGCAACGGTGGTGCTGCAGGCTCCACCTGGACAACGGTGGTACTGCAGGCTCCACCTGGGCAACAGTGGTACTGCAGGCTCCACCTGGGCAACGGTGGTGCTGCAGGCTCCACCTGGGCAACGGTGGTACTGCAGGCTCCACCTGGGCAACGGTGGTGCTGCAGGCTCCACCTGGGCAACGGTGGTGCTGCAGGCTCCACCTGGGCAACGGTGGTGCTGCAGGCTCCACCTGGGCAACGGTGGTGCTGCAGGCTCCACCTGGGCAACGGTGGTTCTGCAGGCTCCACTATGGGCAACGGTGGTGCTGCAGGCTCCACCTGGGCAACGGTGGTTCTGCAGGCTCCACTATGGGCAACGGTGGTGCTGCAGGCTCCACTATGGGCAACGGTGGTGCTGCAGGCTCCACTATGGGCAAAGGTGGTGCTGCAGGCTCCACTATGGGCAACGGTGGTGCTGCAGGCTCCACTATGGGCAACGGTGGTGCTGCAGGCTCCACCTGGGCAACGGTGGTACTGCAGGCTCCACCTGGGCAACGGTGGTGCTGCAGGCTCCACCTGGGCAACGGTGGTGCTGCAGGCTCCACCTGGGCAACGGTGGTGCTGCAGGCTCCACCTGGGCAACGGTGGTGCTGCAGGCTCCACCTGGGCAACGGTGGTGCTGCAGGCTCCACCTGGGCCACGGTGGTGCTGCAGGCTCCACTATGGGCAACGGTGGTGCTGCAGGCTCCACTATGGGCAACGGTGGTGCTGCAGGCTCCACTATGGGCAACGGTGGTGCTGCAGGCTCCACCTGGGCAACGGTGGTGTTGCAGGCTCCACTATGGGCAACGGTGGTGTTGCAGGCTCCACTATGGGCAACGGTGGTGTTGCAGGCTCCACTATGGGCAACGGTGGTGTTGCAGGCTCCACTATGGGCAACGGTGGTGCTGCAGGCTCCACTATGGGCAACGGTGGTGCTGCAGGCTCCACTATGGGCAACGGTGGTGCTGCAGGCTCCACCTGGACAACGGTGGTGCTGCAGGCTCCACCTGGACAACGGTGGTACTGCAGGCTCCACCTGGGCAACAGTGGTACTGCAGGCTCCACCTGGGCAACGGTGGTGCTGCAGGCTCCACCTGGGCAACGGTGGTACTGCAGGCTCCACCTGGGCAACGGTGGTGCTGCAGGCTCCACCTGGGCAACGGTGGTGCTGCAGGCTCCACTATGGGCAACGGTGGTGCTGCAGGCTCCACTATGGGCAACGGTGGTGCTGCAGGCTCCACCTGGACAACGGTGGTACTGCAGGCTCCACCTGGGCAACAGTGGTACTGCAGGCTCCACCTGGGCAACGGTGGTGCTGCAGGCTCCACCTGGGCAACGGTGGTACTGCAGGCTCCACCTGGGCAACGGTGGTGCTGCAGGCTCCACCTGGGCAACGGTGGTGCTGCAGGCTCCACCTGGGCAACGGTGGTGCTGCAGGCTCCACCTGGGCAACGGTGGTGCTGCAGGCTCCACCTGGGCAACGGTGGTTCTGCAGGCTCCACTATGGGCAACGGTGGTGCTGCAGGCTCCACCTGGGCAACGGTGGTTCTGCAGGCTCCACTATGGGCAACGGTGGTGCTGCAGGCTCCACTATGGGCAACGGTGGTGCTGCAGGCTCCACTATGGGCAACGGTGGTGCTGCAGGCTCCACCTGGGCAACGGTGGTTCTGCAGGCTCCACTATGGGCAACGGTGGTGCTGCAGGCTCCACCTGGGCAACGGTGGTACTGCAGGCTCCACCTGGGCAACGGTGGTGCTGCAGGCTCCACTATGGGCAACGGTGGTGATGCAGGCTCCACCTGGGCAACGGTGGTACTGCAGGCTCCACCTGGACAACGGTGGTGTTGCAGGCTCCACCTGGACAACGGTGGTGCTGCAGGCTCCACTATGGGCAACGGTGGTGCTGCAGGCTCCACCTGGACAACGGTGGTGCTGCAGGCTCCTCCTGGACAACGGTGGTGCTGCAGGCTCCACTATGGGCAACGGTGGTGCTGCAGGCTCCACCTGGACAACGGTGGTGCTGCAGGCTCCACCTGGACAACGGTGGTGCTGCAGGCTCCACCTGGACAACGGTGGTGCCATGCAGGCTCCACTTGCGTCTTGAATGGCCCTCCTAAAGGCCTCACCGTGGGGCTGTTGGGCTTCCTCCTCACGGAGGACACAGCCTGGGGCACAAGGCCCATACTGCTCCCGGGTGGGTTGGCGCCCCAGACTTTGTCTTCCGTGAGGAGGCAATCTGGGGCGCCAACCATACTTTATTTATTCCATGCTTTATTCTGATAGGACAGTGAACAGAGAGACAGGAAAGGAGAGAGAGATAAGGGGGGATGACATGCAGTAAACGGTGATTCTCAAACTTTTTTAAGTTCAAGTTGATATGCATTTGGCCATGCGGGACACCCATTTGATATTATTCATGTCTCTGGGACCCCCAATCTATAATCCTGTTCAGTTTGACTCTGAGGGTGTACACAAATGGAACCAAATGGACCCGTATAGGGACCACGTGGAACCTCAAGGATCCCTGGAGGGGCTGTAGTGCAGAAAAGAGCTCGTCTCACGTGCACCCGCTTTGCCCCCCCCCCCCCCCCCCCCCCACAACTTTGATTCAGATCCACAGCATCTCTTCCAACGAGGCTGAACACGAAGATCCTCCAATGCCAAACTCACCCACCTGTGTTCTCATGACTCATCCTCAGACCTACCACTACCACCTACCACTCTGTTTGTGCCAACTGCACGTTGCATTATAAATACTTTAGCTATTGAAAAATAGCAGATCTACAAGCTCATAGCGCGGCACTCGGTGCCGCGCTATGAACTTGTAGGTCTGCTATTTTTGAAAAATCGTGAAAATGTGGCACAAATCTTTGAATATATATTCTTTCAGAGCGAACGTTTATAACTTATATCTGCATCTGGGAGGTTCCTGGAACTACATATTTTCAGATGGGGGTCGGCGGCCACTGACATAGAAAATTGGGTTTTTCAGAAAACTGTCAGGATTTAGAAGAAGACATTTTGTAGAATCGGTCTCGGTCGAAATGGGTTAAGCTGCGTTCAGACCTGAATATATACCGTATATATTCGCCTCGGTTCGTCCTGTTTGTACGGCGCCAGGTCGCGCCGCGCACATTCACGCCGCGCACGTTCGCGCCGCGCACGTTTGATTGATTGATTGATTGATTGAAGAATTTATTAACAGTTTGTAGAATTACAGTACATTTCAAGCACAAACTCAATACAAAGGCTGTTAACTGTGAGTGGACGACCCAATTAAGCATTACACTTGTTTCCAATAGGGTCCACCATGTTCAAATCATCAAAACATTTAGAGACGTACAAATAGACACTTCTATAGACAGAACAGGAATTCATCATAAAGGAGGTAAAAAGGGAAAAGAAACATATACAGTGAGGGGAAAAAAAGGGGTGGGCGGTGGGGGGGATTCACGTTCAGCTCCGTTAATTTGTTTGTTTTCCTTGGAGGAGCTGCGTTTGGTCCCCAAGTCGGCTCCGTGGCCGTACCTTGAGTTGGCTGTGTGGCCGTGACCGTCTCTTGTGTTTTCCTTGCGTTGGGTCCCCAAGTTGGCTCAGTGGCCATACCTTGAGTTGGCTGTGTGGCCGCGACCGTCTCTAGTGTTGTCCTCGCTCAATTCTCGTCTTTGCATTGACTTTGTGTGTAATCGCGCCGCTCTAACCATCCAAGTCTGAACGCACCTTTATGGGCCTCAGATAGCAGCTCAGTCAAGACCACATTAAGGGTACATTTGGTTATTACATGCGGCTGAAATTGAAGATTCGTACACGCTCAGATTAAAGCTGCAATCCGGAACGTATTTAACCATTTAACCCTATATATATATACCTGTATTGGACTTCATTGACCGGGGTCCCCCAGGGGTCTGCACTTGGCCCCCTCCGATTTTTTTCCCCCTTTACACCGAAATTAGCTGATCTACAAGCTCCCAGCAATGTATGAACTAATTGTTATCTTGTAGATCGGCTATTTTCATATAATGTTCACCTATTTTTATGTGCCCACTTCAAGTGGTTTATAAATAAAACATTATTTGAACCAATCCGTATGCAATGTTTGGAACTATAGCCCATAGGCACCCCGCTTTGTCTCAATGGGATAGTTCCAATGTTTGGAACTATAGCCCATAGGCGCCCGCTTTGCGGCGAGATCAAAGCGTGTCGCCACTCTCTCACTAGATTACTCTGGGTTGGAGGAGGTGGTCACCCTACTCGTCCGTTGAGAAATGGAATCCCTGGTGTCGGGTAGCCTCGGTCCCCAGGCTTACTCAGCTGCGAAGAGAAAAAGCCTGGTCACAACCTAAGGCAGAGAGAAAAGCCTGGTCACAACCTAAGGCAGAGAGAAAAGCCTGGTCACAACCTAAGACAGAGAGAAAAGCCTGGTCACAACCTAAGGCAGAGAGAAAAGCCTGGTCACAACCTAAGGCAGAGAGAAAAGCCTGGTCACAACCTAAGGCAGAGACGCTATCGGCGGATGTGTCGGTCCGGAACATCCGACAAATGCATTTCCCCCGGATACGATATTATTCCGACCAATCACAAACACTTGTTTCATTCACGGAGAATGTGAACTGATTTGTAAAGCATCAACGTCATTTCCTTGAGCGATACTTCCGCCAAAATCCTGCAACTTCTGCCCAAAACAAATGATAGCCTCTACAGCGTAGGTCTTGCCCAGCGTGGGTGTCGGGTATAGGTCCCCTCGTACTGCTTGACAAGTAGTTCTGTCTGAGCGCTAGACCTGGATTTAACTGGATGGGACTCGAAATGTACGGATTGCGGCTTTAAAGGACTTTTTCAATTTATTTTGTGTTTTTGGGGCTTCAAAGAGTATGACATCATATACTCTTTCTTTTTATATTTTCTAACTAAGATACACACAACATATATACAGGTATAAAACCAATAGGTTGAATAAAATAAATAAGAGACATAAAATTAATAATAATAAATAATACAAATAAATAAGTAAGTAATAAATAATAATAATAAAAATAATAATAATTAAAATAATAATAATAATATTACTTATATATGAAGAGATAAAGCTTGTAAGAGCTTAATTGGCTCATTTCTTGACCCTCATGTGTAATGATTCCTGATATATTAGGCTATATATCTTGCACCAAGTAGAGATCTGCACCACCAGAGCACACCAACACATGTGTCTTCAGTCAGGTGAAAGTGATTCTAAACTGCTTACATACGATATTAAAGGTTGCCAATGGTTACCATATGTGTTTTCTATCCCCACAAATAACCAATTTTGAACAATCAGGCTTTCATATCATATAGGTGCTTTAATGGAAATTGCTCTCTTGAATAGCTCAACAGATTTTGTCCTCATCGTGATGTCATCAATGTCACCCTACTTTGCATAATTCCTCCTCTTCTTCGGTCTTCAGTTCCAAATTTGCATTTCCACTTTGTTTACAATGTCCACCATTGTTGATTTTCCAAGCTGGCATGGAATGGAAACAAGCCTGGTTTATCTAGCGTTATAATGTTATAATGACTCAAATATTAAATAATCTGCATATCAGCACCCCCACTATAGAGGCGTATATTTTCTGTTCACTTTTCAAAATATATTACCTTCCAAAGCTGTGAGCACAAATAATCTGACGCACGTGGTACCAGTTGTAACACTTTACTTGATGTAAAGGAAAAATTACAGGTTGTACAAAATGTCTTAGTAAGGTTACATGGTGGGGATAACATGTGGTAGAAAAACATGTGCTCTCTCTACTTCACTTCACAGCTTCTGACAAACTAAAACAGGACAGGAGGGTAATATAGACATCAAAGAAAAAGGAGCACCAATCACAAACATTCAATCAAGAGCAGACCAACCTAAGCAAGGCAGTAAAAAGAATACTCTGCTGCACTAATCAACATGAAATCAAACACTGCTGCACAGAATAGGCTCAATCAAGCAAACTAGGTCAACATGACATGAACTCATAAAGTGGCTCTTACATATCCGGCCCCTAATTGGTTACGCAATACAATTAAGCAATTATCAAATTCACAAAAAATACTAAGAGCCAGTTAACTTAAATCTATTAAGCATGCAATAAACAATTCTAATTCTAACACTCATTTGTCTTTGTCTTCACATGTCTTCATCCTGTGGTCCTCTTGAGTTCACACTGCTTCTTGCAGCAAGCACAGTTTCTGTATCGGCCTCTCCAGAGTGCTGGTTTTTGTTTGCAGCTTCACTCTGCGCACCGTTCCGCTGGAGTCAGGTATGGTTTGGATAATTCTTCCCATTGTCCAAGTGTTTCGTGGGGCTGAATTGTCAACCACGAGCACTACATCTCCAGTCATGAAGTTTCTTTTCAGCTTTGTCCACTTCTGCCTACTGCGGAGAGCCTTCAGCTCTTCAGGAAAGCTTTGACCTTGACTGTATCGGATGATTTCTGTTTCTGCATCCATCAACTGTTCCAAGGTAAGTGTTCTCTTTTCCAAGGTAGATTTGTACTTTTCCATGTGCTGTTTGATAAGCACCTTCTGTTTCTCTGGATCCTTTTCCAACTGAAGTATTGAGCTTTGTAACTCTTTCCTTTTGTCTTTCAGATGGATCAACATTTCCTTGACTCTCAACATCCAAGCTACTGCTCTTTTGAGTCGGTCCCATTTTGAGTAGTACTGAAGCAAGCTGTTGACAGGGTCAGGCTTTTCTTCAGCTGTGATGGTATTCACTGTGATGTTCTTGACCTCTGGGTCGTTTTGCAGATTTTGAGTCACATTGTCTGGTCTCTGTGGCCATTCACTTTCTGGCTGCAACAGAAACTGTGGCCCGTTCAACCATGTTTCACTTTCCATGAAGCTCTTGGCGTTCATTCCTCTGGTGACCTGA
Organism: Electrona antarctica; assembly: GCF_951216825.1. NCBI lineage: Eukaryota > Metazoa > Chordata > Actinopteri > Myctophiformes > Myctophidae > Electrona > Electrona antarctica. Next base: position 17,408 of record NW_027638272.1, read on the forward strand.
TCAGCAGGATTCTGTGATGTTCTGACGTACCTCCATTGCGATGGTTTGGTAGCCTCTCGAATTAGAGCAATCCTGTTTGCCACAAAAGTTTTGAAACGAGCTGTCTCACTGTCTATGTACTTGAGAACTGTTGTACTGTCAGTCCAGAAAGTAGACTGCTGAAGTGGGATTTGTATTTCTTCTCGTAGCATCTTGTCCACTTTCACTGCCACAACAGCTGCGGTTAACTCAAGTCTTGGGATAGTGATCTGTTTAAGTGGGGCTACTCTGGATTTCCCCATCAACAAAGAACAATGACTTCTGCCTTCCTCATTTGTCAGGACAAGGTAAGATGTTGTGCCATAAGCATCTTCACTTGAATCAGAAAAGTGGTGCAATCGTGCTTCCACTGTGTTTCCAAAGTCGGCAGGTTTAACACATCTGCTTATGGTGAAGTCTGAGAGGTTAGTGAGATCTTCAATCCACTTACACCATTGATCAGCCTTCCAACCGCTGACTTCTTCATCCCACTCTAGCTTGTCTTTGCACAGTTCCCTCAGGAGAAGCTTGGCAGGAAGTACAAATGGCGCCAGAAAGCCAAGAGGGTCATAGATGGAGTTTACGACAGAAAGCATACCTTTTCTGGTCAATGGCTTGTCTTTCTGCTTGATACTGTACGTAAACGTATCATCTTCGATGCACCACTGTACCCCAAGGGCTCGTTCAGTGGGTAGAGCATCATGAGTGAGATCCAAGTCTTTTAGCTCGCTGGCTCTGTGCTCTGCAGGTATGGATGACAACACTTTTCTGCTATTGCTTACCCATTTCGTGAGGTTAAAACCTCCCTGCGCGCACAAGTCACGAAGGTTCTGCACCAAGACAACTGCTCCTTCTTCTGTAGCCACTGATTTTAAACAATCGTCTACGTAGAAGTTGTGCAGAACTGTTTCCACAGCTTGTGTGTCTGCAGTGTCTCGCCTATCCTCTGCTGTTCTTCGTAATGCGTAGGATGCAACGCTAGGAGATGATGTGGCTCCAAAGATATGCACCGTCATCCTATACTCTTTCATCCTTGCGTCTAGGTCGCCTTCTGGCCACCACAAAAAGCGCAGCAGATCGGCATCCGTTTCCGGAACTCTCACTTGATAGAACATTGACTCAATGTCTGCCATCATCGCAATTGGTTCTTCCCGAAACCTCATTAAGGCACCAATGAGTGTATTGGTGAGGTCAGGTCCTTGCATCAACTGACCATTCAGCGACACATTCTGGAAGGATGCTGTGCAGTCAAAGACCACACGCAGCTTCTTTTTCTTCGGGTGATACACCCCGTGGTGTGGGACATACCAGACTCTGTTGTCGTCACGATCAAGTTGTTCTTGTGGAACTTCTACAGCATAACCCTTGTCGAGTATGGTTTTCATGAATCCTTTGTAGTCATCAAGAAACACTTCATTTTTTTTCAGTTTGTTCTTCAAGCTAGTAGCTCGATGTTCTGCCACACAGCGGTTGTTTGGCATTTTAGCATCTTTGTTTCTCAGCGGAAGTCCAACACAGTAATGTCCATCCACATGTTCTGTGGTCTCTTGCACTGACAGCATAAACTTTTTGTCTTCCTGAGACATCTCCTCCTTGTCATCGTAATGATGCTCTGGAAAGTCTGTGTTATACTGCTGCACCAATAACTGTTCTACTTCCAACACTGAGATTCGGTTGGTGTTGTAGTGAGCTGTCGTATCTTTGGAGTGTTCGTCTTCGTTCTTTGCAGGTCCACACACCATCCAGCCCAGTACAGTCTTAACAGCATAGGGTCCTTCATCTCGACTATTTATTATGTGCCACGGCTCCATTGCCTTTGGATTGTCGGCTCCTATGAGAAGGCCCACATCTGCGTCAATGTGTGGTAGGCATACTTCATTCAGGTAAGGCCATTTTTGCAGGTGTTGTTGACTGGGTATGTTTTCTTTCTGAACCGGGATGCTATCGTGTGTGTAGACTTTAGGTAACTGAAGACACGTACTCTCCTCCACACCACACACCTCCAGGTCAGAAATCTTGTAACTGTTAACCAGCTTCGGTCCATCTGGTTTATCTTGGCCCATTGTGCTCAATAGGATCTGAGTCAGCTTCCCTTTTAAGTTCAGCTTCTTTCTGAGCTCCTCTGTGCAGAACGTCGCTGTACTGCCAGGGTCCATAAAAGCGTATGTGTCCACAGACCTTCCACTGCTACGGGACTTGACTTTCACTGGCACAATTGATAGCATACAATTGGTCTCTCCGCCCCCGGTGTAGCCAACTATTTCTTGTGGAACAGATCTTTGAGTGCCTGTGATGTCTTCGCTCGGAGTGCTGTTAGTTCTTGTTGACACATTTGTTTTAATGGCTTCTTTCTCTTGGTGAAGAATGTCTGGGTGTCTACCTGAGCACTGTTTGCATTCCATCCTCTTCTTGCAAGTTTTACTGAGGTGGCCTTGTGTTAAACATCCAAAACAAAGGCCTTTTGTCTTTATGAATTCAACACGTTCTTTGTGTGCTATCCCTTTAATTTGTCTGCACGATTCTAATGTGTGATTCTTCTGACAGAAAAGACATGGGGTCTCGAAGGCGTTGGCTGCTTTAGTTGGATTGGCTTGCCTAACTGTTGCATCTGGCCTTTTTTTTTTTTTTTTTTTTTTTTTTACCACATGTTATCCCCACCATGTAACCTTACTAAGACATTTTGTACAACCTGTAATTTTTCCTTTACATCAAGTAAAGTGTTACAACTGGTACCACGTGCGTCAGATTATTTGTGCTCACAGCTTTGGAAGGTAATATATTTTGAAAAGTGAACAGAAAATATACGCCTCTATATACCACCTCAGGACATTGTGGTACTGCAGCTAAAACTGCTTTCAAAGTCCAAAAAGAAAGGACTGGTTATATCAGAGTGGTGATTGAGGCTCAAACCATTCGTAATAACTTTGAGGGACACAGATAATATGATATTAAATATTAAAAGCAGTTTTTTAAATGCATGTTATTTGCGCTTTAAAAGACCATTGACACGCTGCGTCTGTGTGTCTTGTAAAACCATGCAAAACACACTGTGGAGATATGGTCAAGTGACTATTCAAATAAGTACTGGAAAACCATACGGTGATTATGACTGATAGATTGCTAGTTGCTTCAGACTTCTGTGTATAGTCTCTCTCTCTCAAGCAGGACAGCACTCCCACCGTATGTGAATCAGTGTTGTTTTTGGCAGCAAACTTATATTTTAGTTTTAGTCATAGTCTCTTGAATAGTTTTCATTTAGTTTTAGTCTCATTTTAGTCACCTGGAATGTTTTAGTGTTAGTCTAGTTTTTGTCGATTTTAGTCTACTAAATCTACAGTTGATTTAGTCGGCTAAAATGTATTTTGGCGGGCCTTGATGCCGTCGTAATGAATGATTTTACACTTGCTGATATAGCAGATCTACAAGCTCAAACACGCAGCGCGACGTGTTGTGAGCTTGTAGATCTGCTATTTTCAGCAAGCAACTAATTGTAAAATGACTTATACTGGATCTCTTGTCCACTAGTCCCTTCCTAACATTTTAGTCTATAGTTTTTTTTGTTGACGAAATTGTCAATGTATTTAGTCTTTGTTTTCGTCATCATAGCTTAGTTTCCATTTAGTTTTCGTCAGTGAAAAAAGGTAGTCGACAAACATTTTTTGTCTTAGTTTTAGTCGACGAAATCAACACTGACACACATTGTACAGACTGAGCAGAGAAGTCATCTGCTATTCAGACCGAAAGAAAACATTTTTAATAGCACACTATACACACATTATACTCCAATAGACAAAGTGTAAAATAGGGATTCATTCGTTAATGTATGTTCTGTAATAATCTAAAACAAAGTAACTTGTAACTATAGTTTTCAAATAGTAAAAACGAAAGTTTTAATAACGAAAAATGTTGTCTCTGTGTTGTAGTGGAGTAGAAGTATATTATTGAAAAAAGTAAATAGTCCAGTAAACAGTTATGAAATGGAAGGCGTACTGTACTGTACCTGTGGTGTAACGTAGACACTGTATGATTGTGTTGAAAGTCTCGTATCGCTTCATATAATAACATAATCATCGGATTAACGTTGACTCCTTCTCCTGCTTTGTCCTTCCTCGCCCCAAAGGCAGTTTTGACATTTTAGTCGAGACATAACATTGTGTCTGTGAGCGTGTTTACGTGTGTGCGTGTGTGCGTGCGTGCGTGCGTGCGTGCGTGCGTGCGTGCGTGCGTGCGTGCGTGCGTATATGTGTGTGTGTGTGTGTGTGTGTGTGTGTGTATGACAACTGACACCACGATCACACACAAAGCTCTTCTCTGTGAACTTAATCTGGTCATCACAAAGTCACTGCACATTTGGCAGGTTTCAGAGTGTGTACTTATCCAGGGCACGGCCAGCCTGCGTGCGTGCGTGCGTGCGTGTGCACGCGCGCGTGCGTGCGTGTGTGTGCGTCTCCTTCCCCTCTGAAACATTTTAAACATAAACAGCATGTCTTGTCTGTTGGACTGCTCTATCCATGCGGAATAAAAACAGGTGTTGTGTTGTGCCAATAATAACTGTGCATACTTCCCTTCTTCTTGTGTGTGTGCGTGTGCTTGTGTGTGTGTGTGTGTGTGTGTGTGTGTGTGTGTGGTCCCTTATGGTTTTGATGGGCGCTTGGACAGGTGGCAACATGTCAAAAACTTGAAACGAGAAGTAGAGCGTGTTCCCTGTAAGCTTTGCAAACACTGAACTGAATGATATTCCGTGTACCCGCCGTGATATTCTGGGTTAATATCTCTGCTTTGAGGGTGGGTGTAGACAAAAACGTTGTCCTATAACACAAACATTGACCCATTTAGACCTGAGGACGATTCTACAAATGTCGTCTAAATCCTGACAGTTTTCTGAAAAACCCATGTTTCTATGTCAGTGGTGCTCAACCATTTTCATGTCAAGGACCCCCAGAATTGTCTGAATTTGGCCGCCGACCCCCATCTGAAAATATGTTGTTCCAGGGACCCCCCCCCCCCCCCCCCCCAGAAGCAAAGATTTGAGTTAAAAACGTTCGCTCTGAAAGAATATATATTCAAAGATTTGTGCCCACATTTTCACGATTTAAAAAATATATCAGATCTACAAGCTCGTAGCGTGGCACTCGGTGCCGTGCTATGAGCTTGTAGATCTGCTAAGTATAACATAATGCTAGAAATGCTAGAAACACCAAAAGGGGTTCCCCTTTTATAGTTAGTTTTATAGTTATAGTGTATAGCCAATCTACGAGCTTGTAGATCGGTTATTTATTTATTTATGCATAACACTGGCCCTAGAATAAGGACGCTAGGGCGTTCAAGGGGTTAATCTTTTAGCTAGCCCAAAGCCACCCTTTACCTCAGAACACATTCACTTGCAGGGCTTTGAATTTGAACCGAATGGAAATCTGACTTGACACATTGTACCTCCGAGTTCTGACTTCCTGTCACAGTCCCTTCACAAACAAAAGCAGCGAGATGCCTCTCGAGCACAGCAGCCCCACCTCTCTGTCCCCACTCCCCCCCCCCTCCCCTCCCCCCCTCCCCCTCCCCAAACAAGCTCCTGCCTGGGGGGGAGGTGGGGGGGGGAGAACATAGTCGCGTATGAACAATACAGCTTCTTATACCCGAAAAGAGTGCAGGTTATCGGTGGACGCAAAGGACCTGATTGTTGATTGTGTTAGCAGCATGTCTGAGTGCCTGGTGAGTAAATTGCCGGCAAGAGCGGTGGCAAGGAGGTGTGTGTGTGTGTGTGTGTGTGTGTGTGTGTGTGTGTGTGTGTGTGTGCGTGTGTGGGGGGAGGGGGGGGGGTAAAAGAATAATACAACAAAACTCTTGACTTCCAGATGAGAAGAAACAAAAGGAACGCTGGGTTCCAGACATGTGAGCAGGTTAGCAGGGGGTTCTAGGGGGTTCCAGACATGTGAGCAGGTTAGCAGGGGGTTCTAGGGGGTTCCAGACATGTGAGCAGGTTAGCAGGGGGTTCTAGGGGGTTCCAGACATGTCAGCAGGTTAGCAGGGGGTTCTAGGGGGGTTCCAGACATGTGAGCAGGTTAGCAGGGGGTTCTATAGGGGGTTCCAGACATGTGAGCAGGTTAGCAGGGGGTTCTAGGGGGTTCCAGACATGTGAGCAGGTTAGCAGGGGGTTCTATAGGGGGTTCCAGACATGTGAGCAGGTTAGCAGGGGGTTCTAGGGAGTTCCAGACATGTGAGCAGGTTAGCAGGGGGTTCTATAGGGGGTTCCAGACATGTGAGCAGGTTAGCAGGGGGTTCTAGGGGGGTTCCAGACATGTGAGCAGGTTAGCAGGGGGTTCTAGGGGGTTCCAGACATGTGAGCAGGTTAGCAGGAGGTTCTAGGGGGTTCCAGACATGTGAGCAGGTTAGCAGGGGGTTCTATAGGGGGTTCCAGACATGTGAGCAGGTTAGCAGGGGGTTCTATAGGGGGTTCCAGACATGTGAGCAGGTTAGCAGGGGGTTCTAGGGGGTTCCAGACATGTGAGCAGGTTAGCAGGGGGTTCTAGGGGGTTCCAGACATGTGAGCAGGTTAGCAGGAGGTTCTATAGGGTTCCAGACATGTGAGCAGGTTAGCAGGGGGTTCTATAGGGGGTTCCAGACATGTGAGCAGGTTAGCAGGGGGTTCTATAGGGTTCCAGACATGTGAGCAGGTTAGCAGGGGGTTCTATAGGGTTCCAGACATGTGAGCAGGTTAGCAGGGGGTTCTATAGGGGGTTCCAGACATGTGAGCAGGTTAGCAGGGGGTTCTATAGGGTTCCAGACATGTGAGCAGGTTAGCAGGGGGTTCTATAGGGGGTTCCAGACATGTGAGCAGGTTAGCAGGGGGTTCTATAGGGTTCCAGACATGTGAGCAGGTTAGCAGGGGGTTCTAGGGGGTTCCAGACATGTGAGCAGGTTAGCAGGGGGTTCTAGGGGGTTCCAGACATGTGAGCAGGTTAGCAGGGGGTTCTAGGGGGTTCCAGACATGTCAGCAGGTTAGCAGGGGGTTCTAGGGGGGTTCCAGACATGTGAGCAGGTTAGCAGGGGGTTCCAGGGGTTCCAGACGTGAGCAGGTTAGCAGGGGGTTCTATAGGGGGTTCCAGACATGTGAGCAGGTTAGCAGGGGGTTCTATAGGGTTCCAGACATGTGAGCAGGTTAGCAGGGGGTTCTATAGGGGGTTCCAGACATGTGAGCAGGTTAGCAGGGGGTTCTATAGGGTTCCAGACATGTGAGCAGGTTAGCAGGGGGTTCTAGGGGGTTCCAGACATGTGAGCAGGTTAGCAGGGGGTTCTAGGGGGTTCCAGACATGTGAGCAGGTTAGCAGGGGGTTCTAGGGGGTTCCAGACATGTCAGCAGGTTAGCAGGGGGTTCTAGGGGGGGTTCCAGACATGTGAGCAGGTTAGCAGGGGGTTCTATAGGGGGTTCCAGACATGTGAGCAGGTTAGCAGGAGGTTCTAGGGGGTTCCAGACATGTGAGCAGGTTAGCAGGGGGTTCCAGGGGTTCCAGACGTGAGCAGGTTAGCAGGGGGTTCTAGGGGGTTCCTGACATGTGAGCAGGTTAGCAGGGGGTTCTAGGGGGGTTCCAGACATGTGAGCAGGTTAGCAGGGGGTTCTAGGGGGGTTCCAGACATGTGAGCAGGTTAGCAGGGGGTTTAGGGGGTTCCTGACAAGTGAGCAGGTTAGCAGGGGGTTCTAGGGGGGTTCCAGACATGTGAGCAGGTTAGCAGGGGGTTCTAGGGGGTTCCAGACATGTGAGCAGGTTAGCAGGAGGTTCTAGGGGGTTCCAGACATGTGAGCAGGTTAGCAGGGGGTTCTAGGGGGGTTCCAGACATGTGAGCAGGTTAGCAGGGGGTTTCGGGGTTCCAGACATGTGAGCAGGTTAGCAGGGGGTTCTAGGGGGGTTCCAGACATGTGAGCAGGTTAGCAGGGGGTTCTAGGGGGGTTCCAGACATGTGAGCAGGTTAGCAGGGGGTTCTAGGGGGGTTCCAGACATGTGAGCAGGTTAGCAGGGGGTTTAGGGGGTTCCTGACAAGTGAGCAGGTTAGCAGGGGGTTCTAGGGGGGTTCCAGACATGTGAGCAGGTTAGCAGGGGGTTCTAGGGGGTTCCAGACATGTGAGCAGGTTAGCAGGAGGTTCTAGGGGGTTCCAGACATGTGAGCAGGTTAGCAGGGGGTTCTAGGGGGGTTCCAGACATGTGAGCAGGTTAGCAGGAGGTTCTAGGGGGTTCCAGACATGTGAGCAGGTTAGCAGGGGGTTCTAGGGGGGTTCCAGACATGTGAGCAGGTTAGCAGGGGGTTTCGGGGTTCCAGACATGTGAGCAGGTTAGCAGGGGGTTTCGGGGGTTCCAGACATGTGAGCAGGTTAGCAGGGGGTTCTATAGGGTTCCAGACATGTGAGCAGGTTAGCAGGGGGTTTCGGGGGTTCCAGACATGTGAGCAGGTTAGCAGGGGGTTCTAGGGGGTTCTAGGGGGTTCCAGCGTGATGATTACACAGTTCTTGTTGTTGTTGGAACAGTGTGATAATATGACGCCGTCTCCCACGGCCCGGGGCTAAATAAATGTGTGTTAATCCCCCGGGTGATCCCCGGCTGGCTTCAACGAGCGCCTACTTAACCAGGCTAATTAAAAGTCTTTATACTGTCTCCACATTTACACACCATGCATCTTCAGCAGCACTAGTGGGACACGTCTAGTAATGTCAAGACATCGAGGAAGAGCAAGGACATCCGCACACCGAAAATGCAACGTTTCGACCGACTAGGTCTTCATCAGGCAAATGTTGGCCTTATGAAGACCTAGTCGGTCGAAACGTTGCATTTGTGTTGCCTTAACCCATTTTGGCCTGACGTCGAAATTTAAAAAAAAGTCTTCTAAATGCTGACAGTTTTCTGAAATACATATGTTTCTATATCAGTGGTTCTCAATATTTCATGTCAAGGACCCCAAAAATGATATGTAATTGAATTGGCCACCGACCCCCATCTGAAAACATGTTATTCCAGGAACCCCTTCAGAAGCAAAGGTTTGAGTTAAAAACGTTCGCTCTGAAAGAATATATATTCAAAGATTTGCGCCACATTTTCACGATTTTTCAAAAATAGCAGACCTACAAGCTCGTAGCGCGGCACTCGGTGCCGCGCTATGAGCTTGTAGATCTGCTATTTTTCAATAGCTAAAGTATAACATAATGCTTAAAACACCAAAAGGGGTTCCCGCCCAAAATTGGTTAAAATAAAGTAAGTCTCGGAGCTCTACAAACTGGTGTGCGGATGTTCTTCCTCTTCCTTGATGTTTGCCCTTGATGCCTGACATCCAGCACCACCTGGCCTGAATATATAGGCATTGAGATGTGCACACAATGTTCTCTGTAATAATGTATGACTCGCCATGCATTTTCTTTCTATTGCCCAATTTATTCAACTTTTGCACGACGGTGGTGAATGATGCATGCCAAAAATGGCAGATATACAGTATATATAAGCTCACATTGCATCGCAAGAGCGCCGATGCAGTGTGTTTGCTATAGATGTTTTTGGAGCATCGCACCGTCATACGACGAAATGTAAATCAGGCCTCTGTCTGTCTGTCTGTCTGTCTGTCTGTCTGTCTGTCTGTCTGTCTGTCTGTGTCTGTCTGTCTGTCTGTCTGTCTGTCTGTGTTTGTCCGTCTGTCCCGCTGACTCTCTGGACACATCCCCAGCACGCACGCACGCACGCACGCACGCACGCACGCACGCACGCACGCACGCATGGCATCCTCTCTTTCTCTCTTTGTCTTTGTTGGTGTTTCTAAACTGGATGTTGGCGGGGTTTTATACCCTTTGTGTTTTCAGGGGACATAAAGTATACGTTCACATTGCAGGCGACACATGCCACTTAATGAACGGTCTATATTTGTTCAAGGTGACACGGCAGCGAGCCTGCCCCTCTGGTGTGACTCCTCCTCTGGGGGTGTAGGGGCTTAATGAGTGGATATGTCCCGGGGCCGCCTGGCCTGGCCTGGCCTACACGCATGAACAACACAACAGCCTAGGCTAGCTAGTTCAAAATCCTGCTTGCAGAAAATAGGCCACGCAATCATTTAACTCTTGAGAGTGTACAAAAGGAACCAAACGGAGGACACTCTCTCTCTCTCTGAGTGATAAATTAACACTCTGGATTGTTTTGGCCCCTGTATTCTTTTCATTGTGAGACGGTGGAAGAAAGGAAAAGATGGAATGAAAGTGGGTCTGTTATGTTCCAACCACGTTTATCTACATATGTGGCCAAATTTGACTGAGGGACTGCCATTGGAATCATAGCTTCAAATAGAGATATTGGTTGTTCAGTTTGACCCACCAGTTTTGGAGATATGGCTTATAGAGTAATGTCTTGCAGAGAAACAGCGAGTTGAGAAAACAGGCTTGAAAGGTTCACTTCATTACACCTAGCTACATGTTTAAGCATTTATTTCATATATACATGTTGATTTCAGCTCTGACACTTATTTCAGACATGCTCTAGTATGTGTGAAGAGTCTGCCTGTGCTGTTAACTAATTTTGGATACATTTTCTCCTCTGGTGAAAAGCTGGAGTTTGCCCGATGGCAGGCTCTCAGTCAAATCTGGTCACATTTGTATGAACTGGATTTGAATTGGCAACATGCGTCGCGTGGTCACGCATCATCGTTCCAAAACACGGAAGACATGCAGTTGACTGCTCAAGTAGACTACCGGCTGCTATATTATTATATATCACAGCATAATGTTATACTTATAACATGCAGCATCTAACATCAGCAAGAGTACACAATGTGTACTAATGTCATGTTACCAACAAAAACCTGTATGATGGAATGCCAAGGGTGAGCCAGAGAACAGCAGCCAGGAGAATGAGACTAGAGCAGGACACTAGCCAAAGACACCAGGAGAATGAGACTAGAGCAGGACACTAGCCAAAGACACCAGGAGAATGAGACTAGAGCAGGACACTAGCCAAAGACACCAGGAGAATGAGACTAGAGCAGGACACTAGCCAAAGACACCAGGAGAATGAGACTAGAGCAGGACACTAGCCAAAGACACCGAGAGCTGCCAGCCAGCAAAGTAGTGCTGTGGGAACCTACCAACACAGGGGCACCGCTAACTAACCAGGACGTAGTGCTGTGGGAACCTACCAACACAGGGGCACCGCTAACTAACCAGGACGTAGTGCTGTGGGAACCTACCAACACACGGGCACCGCTAACTAACCAGGACGTCCCACATTAACACAATCAGCCCCGGGATTCCTTCAAAGTAGGAGCTTTGTGGTGCCGGGAAGACATGGCCGCTTTTACGCTGTAAAGCCCCCCCCCCCCCCCCCCCCCCCCTTCTGTTCCGGAAAAAAACAGATATTTTTTTGCTTGCTTACCTTTATCGCTAAATAATCCATCGCGTTCTTATTTTGAACGAGAGGCAGGTGAGAAGTCAGAAACGAAGAGCTTAGTATATCCATCAGATCAAAACCACGGAGAGCGGCTCTAGATTAGGAGAGACGAGGCATTCTTTCTGCCGCGGTTCACTAGGAAGTAACCGGGACCGCTGGTGAACGAAGAGCAAAGCGTACGGTGGCCTTATGGTCAAAAAAAAAAAAAAAATCAGAATATTATTCTCGCCTGATATCATTGAAGATGCGCTAGGACGTGTACACACGTCCTTTGACTCCGTTGGTTGGAGTCGGTTTGTGGACACGTCGGATGGACGGAACCTCTTAACATATGTGGATGTACTCAAGAACGACGCAGGAGCGCAAAGCGCCAACGAGCTGGCCAGATGTATGGAGAAGCAACGGTGGAATGTCGTTATATCAACAAGGATAGTATGATTCAATAAAAGGTTGGGACTGTATGTCTTTTTCAGAAATGACTTTGGACATACTAAAGGAGCATTCAGTGATTTGAGTGATTTGGAAAACCACCCAGTCCACCCCGGTAACAAAATGTGCACATGCACGCTCTACAGTGGGGGGAAGTGCAACAGGCCAACAGCATGTGCACCAAGGCCCGCCCCCACTCGATCATGATTGGAGGAAGGCCTCTCTCATCCTGATTGGATGAAGGCTTTGCCACCCGCCACCAAAACTGAAACTAGGGTTTTTTGACCCCAGGGGCTCACTGGGGACAGGGAGGAACTCCTTATATGGTCAGCACACTCTATAGTAGGGAGGATTATCCAGAAAAAAATAAGTGATATTTAGATTAAGTCAAATCACTGAATATACCTTTAATGTGACGCCCTGCAGTGACCGTTACACCACATTGAAGGCGCTCTTGTGTCCAGGAGAGTCAGCGGCGGCCAATTAGTTAGACACCCTATATAGAAAGAGCAGCGAGATGCAGAAACTGCATGCGGTCCTTAAATCTGACATGTTCTCTGGCTAAAGGTTGTATAATATAATGGATAACAGGCAGCGTGTAACAGTGTGTTCTTGTATTGCTGCGTGTGCAGTATTTGAGCAAACAAAACCCATCAAAGTTAAAGTTATGTAACGTTTCTTTCTGTGCCCTGGATTTGAACCTGGCTCTGCTGCGCTGAAGTGCTGACATTGTTACCACTCTGAGCCAATAGAGCCTGCATGCTCTGAAAGAAACCTTCCGGTCTAAAGAAACAGGATTGCTGTCAAAGGCAGTAAGTGTAACATATAGATTGGATAAAATAAAATTTTACGCACAAAAGAAACCTTTGCATATGAAAATCTTGACTCAACACGACAAGACAAACGGGTGTTGTTAACAGTTCTGCTGCATAACCCGCTTTCCACGCTATTTAATCCATGTTACGGTGCTGCGTAATACGCTAAACCCCGCTATTTGTGTTTAATTTTGCCGTTTTTTTATAATTAAAAAGAAAGATTTGTCGCGGACCTGGTGACGAGGCCGTCGCATTACGACGACGAAACCGGGAATCGACCCGTGCTCTGTGCTGCAAGGGCTTCTGGGAAAATGAGTTCAATGCAAGTGAACGGTTGTTTCAACTGGACTCCTGCAGCTCTCACTGCCTGTTGTTATTCCAGGTCGCGACGGTGGCACATTTTTCGGTTCGACAACGAGCCATGGAACTATTTTCAGGGGGATTTTCATGGATCAAAGGCGCAAATACTTCGGCGTTATGCTCCAAAGGTAATTAAACAATCTCTGCAGCCTCGGTATATTGGATATATTCATTTAAAGCCCTCAAAGTCTTAAGTTGAGCTTTGAAAATGGACATCAGAGGACATGCCTAATGGTTCAGCTCAGTTAGTGCGTGGAATGGATCGCAGGCTCGTTGTGTCGCGAGGAACCCGAGTTCGAATTCGCCTCCCGTCAACGTCTACTGATCTCTCTGACCGCAGTTTCCCGTCTCACGTCTCAACCATCTTTTAAAAAGGAAAAACAAAATACACATTCATTATCATGATCTATCTGTAAACGATCTATAATAAGTCAAAAGGACTTGTCAAAGCTCGTGGCCTTTGGTCTCCAAACTCTATAACTTTCAACACGATGACATGATGTCACAGGTTGAGATCTGGGACTAGTCGAGCCGAACCCCCCCGATGTGCAACTACACGAAAACATGACAATGGTGATGAATCCTCCCTTTCAGATGTTTCACTGCTTTATCTTTAATCTGTCTCTCTATCCATCATGCCATCCCCAGTGTCTGTCTCTGGGAGGGGTGGGGGGAGGGGGGTCTTGACAGCATCGTAAATTGTAGTTCGCTACCACACAGTTTTGGCGATTAAAACAAAGTGTTGAGTTCCCCTCGTCGTCGGCTCGTTCCTCCTCGCCTATACCAGGTTTATTTACAACCTCGCTTTGTTGTAACCAGCGTTGTTGTTTTTTTGGCAGCAAATTTAGGTTTTAGTCATTAGTCTCTTGAATATTTTTCATTTAGTTTTAGTCACATTTTAGTCACTTGGAATGTTTTAGTGTTGTTTTAGTCGACTACAATGTATTTTGGTGGGCCTTGATGCCGTCGTAATGACGGATTTCACACTTGCTGAAAATAGCAGATCTACAAGCGACGCGTTGTGAGCTTGTAGATCTGCTATTTTCAGCATGCAACCAAGTGTAAAATGACTTATACTGGATCTCTTGTCCACTTGTCCCTTCCTAACATTTTAGTCTAGTTTTTATTTGTTGACTAAATTGTCAGTAGCCTATATTTAGTCTTAGTTTCAGTCATCATAGCTTAGGTTTCATTTAGTTTTCATGTAGTTTTCGTCAGTGGAAAAAAGTAGTCGACGAACATTTTTCGTCTTAGTTTTAGTCGACGAAAACAACACTGGTTGTAACACACGCGGCATAGATGGATCTTCATCTCAGGAAATGGAGAAAAAAAATCAGGAAATTAATAAAACCTTATATCTAATCTAATCTAATCTAACATATATAATTAACGAAATGTCTGAATGAATGAATGTCTGATTGAATGTCACTGCACTCCTCAGTGGCTGCACCAAACGCTCTGAATTTTCACACAGGCATTGACCATTACATTATGGAGGTCTTAACGAAGCCCTTTTTTCAATTTAACGCTGTTAATTAAATGTATTAGCAGTGGCGTGCACAGACATTTAGAGGGGCAGGTGCTCAAGTGAAAAAAAAGGGCACCTTGTGCAGCGCATAGAACCGGCCGGTTGCCTTAATAGTGTGAGATTTATAGATGTTGGGGCCTAAATAATATATTAGAAGCGTTTTATCAATGTCACCATGGTCCACAATACTGTACAAAGGGGCACATTCATTTTGTCCAGAGGGAAAAGGGCAGGGGCTCTAGCACCCCCTAGTGTCTATCTGTGCACGCCACTGTGTATTAGTGAATTACATTTACCCTTCGACTTACGTATAGGAAAAAGCGAAAACTCACATGCAAGTATTTTTCTCTCAGAAACCGTAAGGGCTACAGTTACAATACTTGGAGGGGAGGATCGTAATAATTATTCAAATTAATGTAATGAATAATAACACCAGTCACCTCATGGTGGCGCTATAACAGCCCACTTTACATTTCGCCTTATAACTCTTGAACTGTAGATTGTAAAATCAAAATTTCTCTTTCCCTGGATTCCTTGCTGGGTCATGATGACGCATCTCCTCATATAGGCCACACCCATTTGCGTCAGGATAGATTTTCCGCCATTTAGAATCTTCTTCAAAACACGCTTTTTGCTCTTCCACCTACAGATTTTGTCCAAATCTCACAAAAAATGGTACACATGATCTCTAAGACCTATCCCATTAAAACACCACAGGTAGAATTTTCATAATCCGTATATATTGTTGGGCTCTAATCGGCTTCCAAAGTTGTTGGGAGGGGCCTATTTTACAAATAAATGCCACAAATTACGAACGGAATGTCCAATCCGCCCCAAATTTTTTATCACATGTCGAGGGTGGTTTAATCAACAGAGCCAAAAAAAGCAAACGGGTAAGGACTAGTATTTAAAACCAAGCAATACTGCCTCATCAAAGTTGGTGTTGTGACTTTATATATTGTCAATTACTTGCATGAGAAGGGAGAGAAGTGGTGTTAGCTAGTTAGCTGTTTTAGCGGACAGTTTGAGAGGGGGGGAGGTGGTGGAGGTATCTGCTTTAGCAGACAGTTTGAGGGTCCAATGGAGTTAAAAGGGTTTTGTACGAAGCGCTTTTTACTACTTTTCATTGGTTCAATATTTTTTTAAACAACGTAAGGGTGTTCAATAGCACTGATTTATGAAAACATTTAATAAAACCTCAAAAATGGAGTTAGTTGGTTTCCTCCCGACAGCATCGACTTCATCTACTGTATCTCTGCAGAGACGCACGACGGAATCCCCTCATGGAACGAACGCGCCCGTTAATCTATGCTATAATACAACTATTATAAAACATACCTGCTCCTTCAGCACACGAGAACCTGAGAGATCGACCGCAGACCGACCGGCTCAGACTAAATATGATATCATTGATTGAATGGGCTGTGAGGACCCTCCTCAGACATGACACCCTCCCCCCACCCCCATGCGTCCGTCCCCGAAGGGGGATCGCGGGGTCTTAGGGTACAACGGCGTGCACGTGCCACCCCCCCCCCCCCCTCCCCCCGCCCCACAGTCTGTTAGGAACCCGTGATGTGCTGCGGTGTTGTTTTCGTCGACTAAAACTAAGACGAAAAATTTTCGTCGACTACCTTTTTTTTCACTGAAGAAAACTAAATGGAAACTGAATGAAACCTAAGCTATGATGACTGAAACTGAGACTAATATACTGACGATTTTGTCAACAAATAAAAACTAGACAAATGTTAGGATAAGGGACTAGTGGACAAGAGATCCAGTATGAGTCATTTTACACTTGGTTGCATGCTGAAAATAGCAGATCTACAAGCTCGGTTGTGGGCTTGTAGATTGGCTATTTTCAGCAAGTGTAAAAAGAGTCATTACGACGGCATCAAGGCCCGCCAAAACACATTTTAGTCGACGAAATCAACTGTAGATCTAGTCGACTAAAACTAGACTTAACACTAAAACATTCGGGGTGACTAAAAAAAAGGGACAAACTATATCCAAGAGACTACGACTAAAACTATAAAATCGAACATTTGCTGCCAAAAACAACAGTGATTGTGCTGTGCTAATGTGAGCAGTGGAGCAGACAGACAACACAACACAGAGCGGTGTGGTGGTCCACTAAACCAATAACCTACACCACCTGTTCTCTGGACGGACAACGGAACAGAAAGCGCGTAGCCGTGTGGATGAATGGAGGAGGGTCGCCGTGCGTTCGCCCGGGCGCCGGGCCTAATTGGAGCGATGGGAGATGGACACCCAACGCCATCAATCTGGACACCTCTCTGATGGGGGTGGGGGGAGGGGGGGGGGGGGGGGGGGGGGGGGGGTTGGAGACACTTCAGTGAAGGACGGGGAGACAGAGAGAGATGAAGCTAAAGGAAGGCACACACAGGCAGTCAGGTGTGTGTGTGTGTGTGTGTGTGTGTGTGTGTGTGTGTGTGTGTGTGTGTGTGTGTGTGTGTGTGTGTGTGTGTGTGTGTGTGTGTGTGTGTGTGTGTGTGTGTGTGTGTGTGTGTGTGTGTGTGTGTGCATTGTGTGTGTGCATTGTGTGTGTGCATTGTGTGTTTGTGTGTGCGCTCGAGAGAGAGAGAGAGAGAGAGAGAGAGAGAGAGAGAGAGAGAGAGAGAGAGAGAGAGAGAGAGAGAGACGGGTGGGGGATTTGATACCCAGCCAAAGTGAGATTTTCCCTGGGTGAAACCTGAGGCGTTTGAAACAGCAGGCTACAGACTTGGCAGGCCTATAGGATGGGGGGGTGGAGAGAGAGAGAGGAGAGAGAGAGAGGAGGGAGGGAGGGAAGGAAGGAGGGGGAGGGAGGATGGCTTGTCATCTGTAATGGAGGAATGTGGGGCCGTCTTGCTGGGGCAGGGTATCCCCTTTCACTCTCTGGTAAAAAAAAAGAAAAAAGAAAAAAAGAATGCAGGGCAGGAGCGGAGAGGGGCAGGGCTTGGCAGTGTATGGGGCCTCTCTCTATCTCTTAAAGGCCTGTGAGACAGACGTCCTGTTCCACTGGCCTATTTTCGATTCCTAGAAACTCCGTGAAACACGAGTCCATTCAAGGCAACGGCGGTAATGAACTGGAGTCAGCGGCAGCGCCTCTCTCTCTCTCTACTCTAACCGATCAAATTCAGCTCACGCCATTCAGTCCAATTAGTGTTTGGGTCCATTTAAGTGAGTGAGGTTCAGTTGCAGCAGTATATATAAAGACAAATATTGGCCCGAGCAGCCGTGAAGCCAAATGTTGTCAATGGGTGTGCAGGATGTTTTATTTTTGCTTAGGTCAGCAGAACCGCATTGTCCAGTATAGGTAGACGGAGAGACATTTATTTATTGATCCCGAGGGAAATTCAGGCGCGATGGCAGCACTGCAGTGAGGAAACAAAGAAAGACACAGGTACGGGTTAGAGAAGAAATACAGAGACTATAATAGCAACAAAAAGCATAGCTGAAATATATAAAAGACATGCACTAAAGGGCAGTGTTGTTTTTGGCAGCAAATTTCTATTTTAGTTTTAGTCTCTTGAAATAGTTTTCATTTAAGTTTTAGTCACATTTTAGTCACCTTGAATGTGTCAGTTTTAGTCGACTAAATATCATAAGATTTTAGTCGACTAAATCTACGGTTGATTTAGTCGAACCAAATGTATTTCGGCGGGCCTCGATGCTGTCGTAATTACTTTTTTTTTCACTTGCTGAAAATAGCCGATCTACAAGCCCACACGTTGTGAGCTTGTAGATGCAACCAAGTGTAAAATGACTCATACTGGATCTCTTGTCCACTAATCCCTTCGTAACATTTTAGTCTAGTTTTTCTTTGTTGACGAAATCGTCAGTATATTTAGTCTTATAGTTTTAGTCGTCATAGCTTAGTTTTTCATGTAGTTTCCATTTAGTTTTCGTCGGTGAATAAAGGTAGTTTTAGCCGACGAAAACAACGCTGCTAAAGAGAGAACATTTACATCCGACCTGGCCTTTTGCCCCTGATCTCTTAGGTGTGCATAGTGTATAGTAGTTAGTTTATATTATATATTATAGTTAGCGTATAGGCCGCCATTGAGGGGGAAGAGAACGCAATCATGTCATCATCGAGCTTCGCGTGCTCGACTGCTACAGCAATCCAAGAGCTGTCAACTCCAATCAAAATTAAGTTTAGGTGCAGTAATCAGTTTCAGACGCCCTACAATCAGTCAAATTCAATTTAATCTCGTTAGTTAAGCTCACTCACTTCTCTCACTGCCGTGCAACTTCTCAACACTCGTGCGGAAATATCCGTTCAACACTGTGTAGCCAGCGGACACGGACAGAGGTCGTCTGCTGGGGCATTTTTAACCCATTTTGTGCGGGAATAACCCCCTTTTTGGTGTTTTAAGCAATATGTTATACTTAAGCTATTGAAAAATAGCAGATCTACAAGCTCATAGCGCGGCACCGAGTGCCGCGCTACGAGCTTGTAGGTCTGCTATTTTTGAAAAATCGTGAAAATGTGGCGCAAATCTTTGAATATATATATATATTTTTAGGGAGAACGTTTTAACTCAAATCTTTGCTTCTGGGGGGTTCCCCTGGAACAACATATTTTCAGATGGGGGTCGGTGGGCAATTTATAATTTTTGGGGTCCTTAGAAACATTTAGACAACATTTAGAAGACATTTGTAGAATCGTTCCCCAGGTCAAAATGGGTTAAAGCAGCGAAAGGTATAGATGATTAAAGATGACATGTTTCTGTGAAGAACAACAATGGAGACCTATATATGCCAGAGAGACAGACACGGAACAGAGGAAGGAGGGAAGCAAGCAGGGAGTCCTTAGTTAGGCTATTATGTTCCTTACAAATGACTGCTTTTAACGGTTGTGGTACTATTATGTGCTGTTACTATTATTTTTTCCTCCCCCCTTTTTCCACCCAATTTAGTTGTTATGCCAATTCCCCTCATGTGTAGTCCCTTTCACTGCCAGTTGGTCATGTGGGAGGGTGTAGAGACGAGCGCGTGTCTCCTCTAATACACAACAAGTGCCATGACGCTTCTTTTCACCCGACAGTGAGGTGTAGTGTCACCCGGAGACACTTTCAGCTCAGCCCACCACTTTTCATGAGGTTTTAGGCCCAAAAATGGGCAGAGTCCACCACTTTTCATGAGGTTTTAGGCCCAAAATGGGCAGAGTCCACCACTTTTCATGAGGTTTTAGGCCCAAAATGGGCAGAGTCCACCACTTTTCATGAGGTTTTAGGCCCAAAATTGGCAGAGTTCACCACTTTTCATGACATTTTAGGCCCAAAATGGGCAGAGTCCACCACTTTTCATGAGGTTTTAGGCCCAAAATGGGCAGAGTCCACCACTTTTCATGAGGTTTTAGGCCCAAAATGGGCAGAGTCCACCACTTTTCATGAGGTTTTAGGCCCAAAATAGGCAGAGTCCACCACTTTTAATGAGGTTTTAGGCCCAAAATGGGCAGAGTCCACCACTTTTCATGACGTTTTAGGCCCAAAATGGGCAGAGCTCAGTCCACCACTTTTCATGACATTTTAGGCCCAAAATGGGCAGAGCTCAGCCCACCACTTTTCATGTCATTTTAGGCCCAAAATGGGCAGAGCCATTCACCACTTTTCATGACATTTTAGGCCCAAAATGGGCAGAGCCATTCACCACTTTTCATGTCATTTTAGGCCCAAAATGGGCAGAGCCATTCACCACTTTTCATGACATTTTTGGCCCAAAATGGGCAGAGCTCAGCCCACCACTTTTCCAACGAAAAACAAAGAAGGGGTGAAAGGCAGCATGCACTGGATGAGCAACTCCAACTCGATGCTATAGTTATAGCAACAGAGATCGCCCTCCTAGAGACCCATTCAGAAACGGGTCTCATGGTCGCAGGCAACGTATTTCCTGTAGGCGGAGACGACATATCTGCGGTGTAAACACTCGGCTCTTCTTCTACATTGAATGGTAGAGTGACTGATGTTAGTCTGCTCAAACGTTACTCTTTCACCTGCTTTTTACCAACACTAACTTTACAAAGATGCCCCAGAACATCGGGATGAACCTGTGTTTATGGCTGTTCCAACAGTAGTGGCAACATTCAACTTTGGAGAGAAACAGAATGTCAAAAAATACACTGCGGTGTCTGAGACCAGAGTCATATAGAGTAATGGTTGAGATGAAGCAGTGAAAGGTCCTGAAAGAGCACATAACGTCAGTCTTACCCAATACCCAATCTTTCTGTTGTATGAACACAAGGCTGCTGTACTTTATACCTCATACTTTAAATGCTTAGTATGAGGTATAAGAGTACATACAGCACAACAATAGAACAATAGACCCTATGCACGGCAGCCACACTGGCAAGAAATTGGGCTTATACTTCTCACTTCCTTCCCAGGTGTTACCAATAACACTAATTAAGGTTGTGTTAAATTCTGGCCAAACAGAGTCAGGGTTCTGACATTGTGCACGTTGGTTGGCTCACTGGACAGGCTCCGCTAAACTAAATGGAACAGAGCCTTAATTAGTATCATTGCTAACACCTGGTGGCCCAATTTCTTGCCAAATACTGTATTTGCCGTGCATATAGGGCATATTGTGTTTGTTTGAGTGCCGCAGATTCGAACCCTATACGCCACCCGTCCCAAACACCCAAAGGCTTTGTTACTTTGTAGCTTTTTCCGACAACATAAATGCATATATCTATATCAGTAAGACGCCCTGAGGGCGAGAAGACGAGGTCGCGTGCACGCATCTGCCCTGACGGCAGACTGCTGGGCGAGCGCTGGCGCTTTGGCATGGCGGGGGGGTCAGATCAGCATTATGGAATGAATTCTGTACTGTCCATAAATGGAGCGTGTCTCGAGGCCGTATATGGTGGCGTGACGTTTCACGAGGCGCGAGGGACGGACGGAACGACGGACTGACAGGTTTTCATATAGTAATGTGTGACCTACGGTCGCAATTATTGCGACTGTAGGTCGCAGATTACTATGAAAACCTGCAAAAAAATTCAGTCGATCCGTCCGTCACGCCTCCATATATGGTTGTCGGTCCGTTACGCCTCGTGACACACGTCACGCCACCATATATGGTCGAGTACATCACACCTCGAGACACGCTCCATATATGGCCAGTACAGAATTCATTCCATATGTTGATCTAACCCCCCCCCCCCCCCCCCCCAACCATGCCAAAGCGCCAGTGCTCGCCCAGCAGTCTGCTGTCACCCAGG
Organism: Electrona antarctica; assembly: GCF_951216825.1. NCBI lineage: Eukaryota > Metazoa > Chordata > Actinopteri > Myctophiformes > Myctophidae > Electrona > Electrona antarctica. The sequence goes on from NW_027638272.1 coordinate 39,188, forward strand.
CGGATGCGTGCACCTTTAGGGCGAGGTCGCTTCTCGCTCTCAGGCGTCTTTCTGGTATATATATAACAACTCATGTAGTGGGACCACTTTCAACATGGCGTACATATTTTGGGATGTCATTATTAATTGTTGTTTGTTGTCAAACATCAACAAAACATATTGTAAAGAGTAAGTAAGTAAGTACATTTTATTTATAAAGCACCTTCCGAAACAAGGTTACAAAGTGCTGTACACAATAAAATCAATCAAATTAAAACGAGACATAATGGTGTACAAATGCAAGGACAAATACGGTACAACAAGGAATAAAACAAAACATAATCAGGAGGGTCAAAATAATAACATCGGGAAAATGTGTACGAAATAAAAAAAGGTTTTTTAACCTGCTCTTAAAAATATCAACTGACTCAGCGTTTTTTAAAGTGAAAGGTATATAGGGTGTTCCATAAAGTATAGGAGCAACTGCTGCAAAGGCGCGGTCACCTTTTGTCTTTCGCTTTATAGTCCCAGGAACTTTAAGGATACCTTTTGTCAGAGGACCTCGGAGATCTCACATTGTCCTTGGGGGGGGGGGGTCTGAAGAGCTGAAATATAAAGAAGGAGCAGCTCGACTACTCTACTGTACCAGCTCTGTGAGCTTGTAGATCGGCCATTATCACCATTCACCGTTGGAAGAAAGTATATGGGTTTATACGTGGTTAACCCTTAGAAGATGAAAGACGCCAATTGGCGTCTTCATCAGAATTCCGTAAATGATCAATGACGCCAATTGGCGTCTTCACAGTTTTTGATTAATCTAAACATATTAATATGCTCCGAAGCGCTGTTTAAATTCCTGAGCTTATATTCCAACTACATTACCCAGAAAACCCGTGTCACGTGACACACGTGTACGTGTTGCCATTGGAAGCTGGTCCCACCCCCTGTAAACAGTGGGGGCAGAGGGAGTCTTCATAGTTATCATTGTTTTGCCTGTTTCCCGTCTCGCCCGAGCGATTTTCTAGCAGAAAAAGTTGAAAGCAGTACTATTTATTTGAGCGAGTTTTGTGGTAGTAGTATTGATCCATACGCGTCCCAGTCGCCTTCTCCAGGCGGAGTAGCCCTGGTCCAGTGCTTACAGCGAGACTCGCTGCTCCCTCCCTCCTTTTTTCATTGTCTCCCCATCGTCGTCCGATGAGCTATACCGGGAAACCATTGAAGAAGACGATCAACCCGGAATGTTTTGAGGTAATCTTATTGTAGAAAATGCCCTTCTATAGTGATCAGAAATCATAAGATGATCGCTACAAATAGATGCTTGGATAATTACTACTACTAGTCAGATCATGACGCCAGAATGACTCACCACGATGGCCCCCAGCCATTAGCCAGCACCGAAGGTGCTGGCTAATGGTGTTGGTCGGTGCATTGGTGCTGGCTAAGGGCTGGAGGGGGGGTTGGTGTCGATCGGTTGGTTTGTGCAGTACAAATGTATCGTAGCAGGCATGCACGCATGGCAGTACAAGTATTTTATATTGTAGCGTGCCTTATAGGCGATCTGATCTTTAGAGTAATGTTCGCTCCTTTTATTTACTGTCTACAAAGACGGAGAACAAACATGCATCGTTTACTGAAGCAACGCGTGGTTATGATGACGTTGCTACAAGGATCGGAGGGGGGACGGGGAGTGAAGCTAACAGTAGCGTATTATATAAGATCTGTATGACGTTTCATTGACGTCTGAGCTTGCATGATAATTGCATTCATTGTATATTGTATACAATCATGATTGTACATTGTTTAGTGTGTCTCCGTGTGATGATGATGATGACGATGATGTCAGATAGCCTACGCCCCCCCCCCCCCCCAACTGGCTATTGGCCGGGCTGACTACAGCTAAATGTTTATTTTTTATATATTTAGAACTGGCATCAGATGAGGAGGAGGATGATGATGATGATGATGAAGACGAAGAGTCAAGACTGCGATGGAGTTCTCCGACACTGAACCGGATGCATTCATTCATTTCAGTTGTTGTTTTTTTTAAATTTAGCCTACACACACCGTCAAGAACAACTGGAATGCAGTGGTTTGGGGACACTGGGGAGTTTGGGGACAACTGTTTTGTATGTAGGCCTATTTATTTTCTGTAATATTTATTATAATTGTATTATGTTAGTCATAAAAAATAAAAGACAAGCTTTTACAATGAGTTAGACCTGTCATGGCTATTTTGTTCACTAGTCTGAGGTTTATGGTTTGACTAAGCGAGTTTCAACTGTGATTTACTCTGTAACGGTAGATGGTAAGAACCCAATTTTTTTGTTATAATACAGTATACATTCAAGTCTATATTTTGATACATATCATGGGCACAAAGTCATATCAAAACAATGTCCTTGGATGAGTTTTTTATCAAAACTGTTTCTTCACAACAGGTTTTTGAGATACATGCATGAATAGACACGGTACTGGTAAGACTATGTAAACATGGTATATATCAAAATGTGCGTTAGAATGTCTAATTTTACCCCAAAAAAGAATTTAGTTTATATGATGTTCCATTTCAGAGCTAGGGGGACTTTTAGCTGGATAGGTCAGATTGATCATGACTGACCATGCTATTTATAGATGGCAAAATACCTACAGTGGTACATGTGAGAAACTTTTTATTTTATTTTAATTGAACTAGACAACTCACCCTTTAAAATGAGATATTGCATGGCTATGTACGCCCAGCAGAAAAAAAGTTATTTAGAAAATAAAACTTCAACCGGTCATAACTTTTTTTGTTGTCCTAGAAACACTACCCAGTGTAAATGCAGGCTCTTTTAAATGGCTTCCAACACCACAACTAAACATTTTATCAACTCAGTTCATTTTTTTCCTGGAAGCAGACAAGCCAAGCTTTCTCTGAAGGTCTTTCGTTGTCACACATTCACAGCAGAGAATTTTCAATAAATCATTCAAAAACGCCATTCTGCCATAGAGAAGTCTAAAAACTATATAGAAATCCATGAAACTCTCAAAGAGTTAAGGAAAGATGCTGAGCAGATGTGCGTCCATGTGTTTTGGGGAGGCCGTGATGTGAGCACTGACAGAGAGGCATAGCTTCCAAATGTGGAATGCCATTAAACCCAGATCAATGCCTTCCTCCATGAATATGGAGCACTTTACAGCTTTCCAGCGCTGGGGTTCAGCAGCGGCGCGGTGGAAGTGGTGATGTCAGGTTCAATGCCAAGTTGAGGCTACGCCGCGCTCTCCTCTGTGGCTCATTGAACTGCTGCGTGCGGCTTCCTCCTGTGATAGCAGCCTGGCATGACTCAAACCCTGTGTGTGTGTGTGTGTGTGTGTGTGTGTGTGTGTGTGTGTGTGTGTGTGTGTGTGCGTGTGCGTGTGCGCGTGCGCAGAATGGGATCCATGGCCACCTTGTGCTCCTTCAAATATTATTAATATTATATACACAACACACGCGCGCGCGCACACACACACACACACACACACACACACACACACACACACACACGCACAATGCATTTTTCAATTACAAAGAGCCCCGCCAAACAGCGCGTAGAAAAAGCCCTTCTAAAGCCCTTCACTGACGATTCCTAATTACATTTCTTTCTCAGCCGTGTACAGAGAGAGATCAACGGTGTATTTAAAAACAACCTGAAGAAAACAGAAAAACAAGCATTCATAAAAAATAATATGCTGTTGGATGAAATAAAATGTGTGGAAAAACAAGGCGTTCGCTCGTTGGTTCAGGATCGTCCTCCTTCGCCACCTTTTGACCCCGACACCTGCCTCTTTAACCCACTCAGGGCGGGAACCCCTTTTGGTGTTTTAAGCATTATGTTATACTTTAGCTGTTGAAAAATAGCAGACCTACAAGCTCGTAGCGCGGCACCGAGTGCCGCGCTACGAGCTTGTAGGTCTGCTATTTTTTGAAAAATCATTGAAAATGTGGCTCAAATCTTCAAATATATATTCTTTCAGAGCGAATGTTTTTAACTCAAATCTTTGCTTCTGGGGGGGGAGGGGCGGGGGGGGGGTCCCTGGAACTACATATTTATTTTTCAGATGGGGGTCATAAAATCATAATTTATCATAAACAATCATAATTTTTGGGGTCCTTGAAATAGTTTGAGAATCACTGATATAGAAACATAGTTTTTTTCAGAAAACTGTCATGATTTAGAAGCCTTTTTTTTTTTTTTTTAATCGTCCTCGGGTCTAAATGGGTTAAGATGAGAAAAAAACCCACGTCTCCGAGTTGTATTTATTTAGGTGTAATCATCAGGATTAAGCCTCTGAAGAAACACATTAATTCCTAATCCCACCCGTGCCCCACCTCCCCTCGCCCCCCATCCTCTCTCTCTCTCTCTCTGTGTGTTGCCTAATTATACTCTGTCGTACGATGGTGCGTCGCGTGCCGACAACGGCAGATCTACAAGCTCACATTGTGTCGCGACGCGGCGCCCTGTGAGCTTGTATAGCGTCGTCGCACGACGACACCATCGTACGACGAAGCATTATACAGTACATCAGGCTTATACCTTCTCTCTCATGTCCCCCTCCCTCCCTCCCTCCCTCCCTCCCTCCCTTCTTCTCTGTCTCCCCCGTGCTTTACAGCACTGAACGCTTTTCATTTGTCAGAGGGGGGGCGGGGGTGGGGGGGTGCTAAAGGGGGTGGTCGGAGGCACTCGTTTTTAGCTTTGAGTCCCTGCCAAGCGCTCGTTCACATTGTGCTGCTTACAGCTGGGCTTACGGTCCTCTCTCTCTCTCTCTCTCTCTCTCTCTCTCTCTCTTATACTCTCTCGCTCTCTCTTGTCTCTCCTCTCCTTTTCTTTCTTCTTTTTTTTTTTGTCTTCTGGTCTTGAAGGTTTTTTTGGTGGGGGGGAAGGGGCAAGGGGGGGGTCACTTGTCATGGGGCCAACTTTTGGGGTTTCCAGCCTTTGCAAACACACACACACACACACGCACGCACACACACACAGACATACGGGCACACACACACACAGACATACGGGCACACACACACACAGACATACGGCGTCGGGCACACACACACACACGCGCACACCCACTTTCTTCTCCCTGTGGCTGCATGGGCCGGGCCGTAAACACAAGGGAGGCGAGGGTGGAGGAGATGGATAAAAGGAGACAAGGGAATGAGGGAGGAGAGAGGGGGGGAGGGGGCATCATGATGACACAGTCTTACGGGGGGGGGGGGGCTACACTGGGGACGGAACGGAACCGTACACAGCCACAATTTACAATTTAGCAGACGCTTTTAATCCTGAGCGATTTACAGTAAGCAAGAACAAAAAACATGGTAATTCATCATGAGTCCTGAGTTGCAACTGAACTCGATCTGATGTCGTTTCCACTGAAGCTCATTTCCAGAAATTGCCGAGCTACAAGCTCACGTACAACGCACTGCGTTGTGAGCTTGTAGGCAAGTTGCAACGCAGTGTCGGCTTGTCGAGAGGGCATGTCAAGGACCCCCAGATTGACACTAATTAGCCACGCGGACCCCCCCATTTGAAAATATATGCCAGGGACCCTCCATAAGAGAAGATTTTATGGCTCTAGCAGTGATTCTCCACCATTTGAATTTCAAGGACCCCCAGTTTGACATGAATTAGTACGGACCCCCATTTAATGGCATTTCTATCTCTGGGACCCCAATTTATTTTGTAAAATCAAAGTTCATTTAACTCTGAGAGTGTACAAACGGAACCAAATGGACCCGTTAGGGTCCATTTGGTTCCGTTTGTACACTCTCAGAGTTACAAACCCATAAGGGTCCATTTGGTTCCGTTTGTACACTCTCAGAGTTACAGACCCATAAGGGTCCATTTGGTTCCGTTTGTACACTCTCAGAGTTACAGACCCATAAGGGTCCATTTGGTTCCATTTGTACACTCTCAGAGTTACAGACCCATAAGGGTCCATTTGGTTCCATTTGTACACTCTCAGAGTTACAGACCCATAAGGGTCCATTTGGTTCCATTTGGTTCCATTTGTACACTCTCAGAGTTACAGACCCATAAGGGTCCATTTGGTTCCAAACTACCATTTAGCTGGGGACCCCCTGGAACTCCCTCAAGGACCCCTGGGGGTCCCCGGACCCCACTTTGGGAACCACTGGAATATAGGGGATGTTGGTTAAGAAAAACTCTGGGATAAATCTCCGGTGAAGCTCTTATTGGTTTCTGGTACCTTAATGTAGATTATAGACTGTGTTATGGTCACGATTTAGTGGTTGCATGGTTGCACAAAACATAAAAATGTCACTTACGGTTATATTGACTACAAGGCCGGAAATCTCTTCCAAGGTATAATCTTAGTGCATTTTTAAGAAAGAAAGCTTATCATACAATTCACAATTTAGGCATTTAGCAGACACTCTTAAATCCAGAGCGACTTACATTAAGCAAGAACAAAAAGCATGGCAATACATCACATACATAAAAAGTAGTTATGAAACATGCGTAAGCATATCTATATAATGGAACTATACATATAAAGTATACATACTATGTAAGTATTCATACTATAAAGTGCTATGACTACATAAAATGCAATTCTAGTGATTTTTCAACCGGTCCCAGACGTCCCAGTATAAGTGTTTAATGTTTAATACCTTTACAGATAATGCAATTAGACATTTGTGTGCAGTCGAGGAGGACGTAGGAGAGAAATAAGAGTATGTTACAACAAACCACATGGGGAAACTTGAAGAACGAGGGGACAGCCCAAGAGGAAGTGATCTATGACTTAAATAAAGTAAGAAAGCAAATAAAAAGAGGCAGTCATAAACGTAGGAAAAGAAGAGAGAGGGAGAGATAAAGAGAGAGAACGTACGTGAGGCAGATGGAACGAGAGAGATAATAAAGATGGAGACAACGAGACGGAGAGGCCAGCGGAGAGAGAAACTCGCAATAAAGGCTGTGATCAGATAACGGCGGCAGCGTCTCTCTCTCTCTCAGGACCTCGGATGTCCTTTTATTATCTCGCCGCCGCGGCCAAACGCTGATGTAACAAAAAACAAAACGGAATTGATGGAGACGCTGTGTGGCATCATGACATAATTAGTTTGTTCTCCTCACAAAGCGTAGTTATGATGACTAGATACACGCTCCGGTCAGAAGATACTCACCGCGACTCCTCTCCGACACACTTTGTCAGGGTCGTGCCGAGAGTGTTAGAGGGGCAGGGGCTGAAATCCCTTAAGAGGGCACTTTTGGACGAAAAATAGCAGATCTACAAGCTCACAACGCGTCGCAGTGAGCTTGTAGATCTGCTATTTTTTGAGAGCTTGTAGGTCAGCTATTTTCTTTAGCTAGTGGAGATGCGGTGTGTAACGACATGGATTTCTAAACAAATTTGTTCAACGCAAAATGCGGTGTTCAAGTTCAGGAGACTTCGGGGGGAAAAAAGCAATTCTCCTGAATGGAAAGGGGGCAATTTGCATTTATTCCACCATGTATTAAACGCTGCATTCGTGGTCTGGGAGAGGGCAGTTGTTTTACAGACGGGTAAAAGGGCAGGCGCTGAAGCCCCCTTTGATGTCTGTGTGTGCACGACACGTCCCTGCACTTTTGTGACTACTACATGTCCCACTTCCGGGCAACTCATTGTGATGGTGTGTTTGTAGCTACTGAAAGGCCTGGGAGGAAGGAGCGTTGCCACACTGCTGAGGACAAGACACCACACAGTTAGTCAGGCAGCTCTCACTGCACTGACTCACCCACCCTGTGGGTAGTAATGTCTCTCAATTTACAATTTAGGCATTTAGCAGACGCTCTTAATCCAGAGCGATTTACAGTACATTAAGCAAGAACAAAAAGCATGGCAATACATCACAATACATAAAAAAGTAGTTATCATGAATCATACGTATAAGCTAAGAACGTAACAGTGGAATATCTATATAATGGAACTATGCATGTATACTTTATAGTGCTATGTCTACGTAAAAAATGCTACAGGTCTCTCGAGACAGACTGTTGACTCAAAGGAAAAGAAGGCGCTGTTTCTCCTTTATTTGCAGATGGTTTCTTCACAGATTGCCCTGTGGGTCGTAATGCTATAGCCAGGGTGGCCCACGGACGTGTTGATTTCGTCGACTAAAACTAAGACGAAAAATGCTCGTCGACTACCTTTTTTTACTGACAAACTAAATGGAGGAAACCAAATGAAAACTAAGCGTTGCGACGCGTTGTGAGCTTGTAGATCTGCTATTTTCAGCAAGTGTAAAATCAGTCATTACGACGGCATCGAGGCCCGCCAAAATACATTTTAGTCGACTAAATCAACTGCAGATTTAGTCGACTAAAACTAGACTAACACTAAAAACATTCCAGGTGACTAAAATGTGACTAAAACTAAATGAAAACTATTGAATAGACTTTGACTAAAACTAAAACTGAAGCGCACACACAGAGCAGTGTTGGACAGCTGTACGTGGCCTGGGCTATACGTGGCTTCTGAAATTAAAAGGCTGCAAGTCTCCCCAAAAAGGCTCTCTATTTAATCAGGACAGGACAAAGATGATTGTTGTTCTTTTGGCACACGGTCCCGAAAATTAAGGCCCGGCCCTACCTGTGCCTTCATCAAACCCTGTACACTCAAGACACTGCCCCCACTGCCACCCTTAGATCTCCATGGAGCTGACCTGTTCTGACATTCCATATGTTGATCTTACCTCGTCAAACCCTGTATACTCAAGACACGCTCCATATATGGCCAGTACAGAATTCATTCCATATGTTGATCTGACCCCCCCCATGCCAAAGCGCCAGCGCTCGCCCAGCAGTCTGCTGTCACCCAGGCGGATATGTTGATCTGACCCCCCATTCCAAAGCGCCAGCGCTCGCCCAGCAGTCTGCTGTCACCCAGGCGGGGTGGTGGTCCCAGGTGCGCATTCGGGACCACTTGGCAGATGTTGTGTTAGTGTGAATGCTGCGTACCGTTCCCGGGAGCGGATCACCCAACCGTACCCGAGACCGCATGGAGGTAGTCTCGGGACCGAATGAAGTGTACTCGGATACGGGTCGATGCAATGTGAAAGCATTGAATACAGTTGAATGAAGTGTACTCAGATACGGATCGATGCAATGTGAAGAAAGCATTGAATCCAGTTGAATGAAGTGTACTCGGGTACGGATCGATGCAATGTGAAGAAAGCATTGAATCCAGTTGAATGAAGTGTACTCGGGTACGGATCGATGCAATGTGAAGAAAGCATTGAATCCAGTTGAATGAAGTGTACTCGGGTACGGATCGCTGCAATGTGAAAGCATTGAATACAGTTGTAATGAAGTGTACTCGGGTACGGATCGCTGCAATGTGAAAGCATTGAATACAGTTGTAATGAAGTGTACTCGGGTACGGATCGCTGCAATGTGAAAGCATTGAATACAGTTGTAATGAAGTGTACTCGGGTACGGATCGCTGCAATGTGAAAGCATTGAATACAGTTGTAATGAAGTGTACTCGGGTACGGATCGCTGCAACGTGAAAGCATTGAATACAGTTGTAATGAAGTGTACTCGGGTACGGATCGCTGCAACGTGAAAGCATTGAATACAGTTGTAATGAAGTGTACTCGGGTACGGATCGCTGCAACGTGAAAGCATTGAATCCAGTTGAATGAAGTGTACTCGGGTACGGATCGCTGCAACGTGAAAGCATTGAATACAGTTGTAATGAAGTGTACTCGGGTACGGATCGCTGCAACGTGAAAGCATTGAATCCAGTTGAATGAAGTGTACTCGGGTACGGATCGCTGCAACGTGAAAGCATTGAATACAGTTGTAATGAAGTGTACTCGGAGTGTAAACCGTATCCGGGAACAGTTTGAATCAATCAGACTCAGTGTGAACCCCCCCCCCCCCCCCCCCCCCCCCCCCCTTTGTCCAAAATATAGGGCCTCCAGGTTGAAATGCACTGACACTGACACTTTCATTAATTAAAATATTGCTGAAACTTGAAGCAATTTTTAAACGATGAAAGGTATTGGCAAAGGGCTTCCATATTTCCTGAAAAGAAACGTTTTGGACGTGCAAGGTTTCCACCCGACCGTGACGGTATCAACCTTTTAATGACTCAGACAAATTAGTCTCAGATCATTCATGAGATGTTACAGCCAAGGCTCGGGAGGCCTCGGGCTGTCTGGAAGATTACACAATGGGATATTTTTCCACATCTTTCCTCCAAAGGAAAAGTGTGGGCTGAAAATAAGATTTCAAGAAAAAAATAATCAAGAGTGCTTTGATAAACGGGAGGCCCAGAGCTCTGCCATCTCAGCTAATCAAATCCTAAATTAACCCATTCTAGACGAGAACCCCCTTTGGTGTTTTAAAGCATTATGTTATACTTTAGCTATTGAAGAATAGCAGATCTACAAGCTCGTATCGCGGCACCGAGTGCCGCGCTACGAGCTTGTAGATCTGCTATTTTTGAAAAATCGTGGAAATGTGGCGTAAATCTTTGAATATATATTCTTTCAGAGCGAACATTGCAACTCATATCTTTGCTTCTGGGGGGGGGTCCCTGGAACTACATATTTTCAAATTGGGGTCGGCGGCCAAATACACATAATTCTGGGTGTCTTTGACATGAAATATTGACATAGAAACATGGGTATTTCAGAAAGCTGTCGGGATTTAGAAGACATTTTTTTAATTTCGACGTCAGGCCTAAACGGCTTAAACATATTGAAACACATCAAGTGCCCGTATATGCGCAGCCATTGCACAAAGTGCCGCTGCAGAGGCGAAGAAGCATCATATTTAATTTGAATAACAAATGAGTCCTTTTAGTGGGAGTGCTGCAATTTCCACCCCATACGACGGTAATGAACCCTGCCACGGAGGTTCCTGAGAGTTTGGTGAACCATGACAGCATTAACCATGAACAGAATGTGTCTTTACAACAGTGTTGTTTTCGTCGACTAAAACTATATGACAAAAAAAAGTCCGTCGAGGCGTCGACTACCTTTTTTTCACTGACGAAAACGAAATGGAAACTAAATGAAAAGTAAACTATGATGACTAAAACTAAGGCTAAAAATATACTAAATCACCTGTAGATTTAGTCGACTAAAATCTTATGATATTTAGTCGACTAAAACTAGACTAACGCTAAAACATTCCGGGTGACTAAAATGTGACTAAAACTAAATGAAAACGTTTCAAGAGACTATGACTAAAACTAAAATAGAAATTTGCTGCCAAAAACACTGCTTTACAACCATGAATAGAATGTGATGATACGGAGGTGAGGGTTTGTCTTTACAACCAAGGGAGAAACACGAGTTATAGTCACTGATAAAATAAAATAAACAAGAAATTATCCCATAGTGATATTTGTCAGGTGAAAGAAGAAGCGCTGGTTTCTTTATTTAGTAACGAACGCTCCTCTCAACCGGCCGGTCTCAATCCTAACATTACGTTACATAACATTGGGTGTATCTAAAGATTTCGGTTACCTGCTTCCTGTTACCTGTTTCCTGGTCATATTGATTGATTGATTGAATTGATTGATTGAAAAATGTATTAACAGTTTGCAGAATTACAGTACATTTCAAGCACAAACTCAATACAAAGGCTGTTAACTGTGAGTGGACGACCCAATTAAGCATTACACTTGTTTCCAATAGGGTCCACAATGTTCAATTCATCAAAAACATTTAGAGACGTACAAATAGACACTTCTATATAGACAAAGGACAGAACAGGAATTAATCATAAAGGAGGTAAAAAGGGAAAAGAAACATATACAGTGAGGGAAAAAAAGGGATGGGCGGTGGGGGGGATTCACGTTCAGCTCCGTTCATTTGTTTGTTTTCCTTGGAGGAGCTGCGTTGGGTCCCCAAGTCGGCTCCGTGGCCATACCTTGAGTTGGCTGTGTGGCCGTGACCATCTCTTGTGTTGTCCTTGTGTTGGGTCCCCAAGTCGGCTCAGTGGCCGTACCTTGAGTTGGCTGTGTGGCCGTGACCGTCTCTTGTGTTGTCCTTGTGTTGGGTCCCCAAGTCGGCTCAGTGGCCATACCTTGAGTTGGCTGTGTGGCCGCGACCGTCTCTTGTGTTGTCCTTGCGTCCGTGTTTGAGGGATTCCGATTTTACAGGGGCCAGTTTCGAATTGCAGCCGTCCGTAGGTGCCCTTTGAGAGCGGTTTTGAAGGAGTCAAGGGATTCGCATGTCTTAATGACTGTTGGTAGGGCGTTCCACATTTTGGTGGCATAGGAGCGAAAATAATTTAGTCCCTTGTTTGTGCCGAATCTGGGTTGTACATGGTTCGTTGCACTCCCTCTGGTGTTGTGGGTGTGGACTTCGTTAACATTAAGGAAGTATCTAGACAGGTACATGGGTATCTTGGTGGTGTATCGAATCTTGTGGACCAGACCCATTGCAAGATGCTGTACTCTGTCGTCGACCCTAAGCCATTCCAGCCTGTCGAAGTGGGCAGGGGTGAGGTGGGTTCGGGGGGCGAGGTCAAGTAGGAGCCTGACCAGTTTGTTTTGGGAAGTCTGGAGCCTGGTTTTAAGGGCCTTTTAGGTGCTGTGGTACCAGGAGGTGTATGCATAGTCAAAGAAACCCTGTACAAGGGCTCCTGTTAAGGTGTTTTTGTCGACCAGTGAGGAGATCCTGTAAAGGAATCTTGTTCTATGGTTGACCTTTTTGATTACGTTGGTGGCCATTTTATCACCGGAAAGATTAGCCTCCAGGATGGAACCTAGGTAGGTAATTTCATCTTTACGTGTGATAACATTGTCACCCACTCTAACGCCGGGGCTCCACCGGGAGCGTCAGCGTCGCGTCTCCGTCACCGTCAGGGAATGTTCCCTTTTTAATCAATGAAGGGTGGCTCCACTGCCCGCGTTGACGGAGACGCGACGCGTGCATTCAAATTGAACCGGTGCGTTTTTTGACGCACGCGACGGAGACGCAACGCGCCCGGTGGAGCCCTGGCGTAACCAAGAAGCCATTTGCCTTGCTGAGATTACTATTAGAGCCAAAGAGAATGGATTCAGTTTTTCCCAGGTGTAAAGATAGTTTGTTATCAGCGAGCCAGGTGCAGATTCTTCCGAGTTCCGAGCTGAGGGCCTTTTCAACCTGCAGTTTGTTCCTGTCCGAGACTAGCAGTGCCGAGTCATCTGCGAACAGGAACAAGTTGCAGTCACAAGCTGAAGTCATGTCGTTAACATATATTAGGAACAGTAAAGGCGCTAGTATGCTCCCTTGTGGAACGCCACAGCTCACTGGGAGGGGGGGGGGGGCAGTGTTCCATTCACCTCCACCATCTGTTCTCTCCCCTCCAGGTATATGACCCGAGTAACCAATACATGACAGCAGTGTGTGTGTGGCAGCCAATCAGGACTAGGTCCTCATGCATGACTCATGTATGACTAGGTCTTCTACATTTCATGAGCTCTTGTTAGTCAGGTTTCACCTGACAAAAACGTTAAGATGCAACACAACATGTAATCCTGCCATCATATGCCAAGTTTGCCATATACAAAACAAACTAACTTCCATCATAATAGAGAACCATAGTGGAAACTATGCTGTGCCTTTATTTTATTCATCGTATTGTGTAAGCTATGTGGTCTTGAATTTAATTTATCAAATATTTTAAAAGACAAAGGAAAAAAAAGAAGAGTGATGAGATAATAACCCTTTATTGATCCCTGGAGGGTCATTAATTCAGGTGTGACCCTTTTAAATGTACTGCGTTATTTTCCGTTGATTATCAGATATAGGTTAATCTTGTTAAAGGACCACTTCACCACTTTTCAACCTATCTTCATATAATAGGTCTTCACTAATAATCATAAAAAAATTGCGCAATTTTTTTCTACTCAGTCTGTGTCTCATAGGAGGGCTGTGGGCAGTTCAGAAAACGTCCTCCAGTGACATCATCGATGGGGAATACAAGCTAATAGAAACTGCAGGCTTTCTAGTCCTGAAAAGTTGCAATGCGAAAATGGAAGCCATCGTTCTCACGATAATGAAAATCTAAACTTTTTTGTAAAAAAAAAGAAATCTGCCTAATGATGATGTCACTGGATGTGACTGAACTGCCCACAGCCTAGCTCCTATGAGACACAGACTGAGTAGAAAGTATTCGTGCCATTTTATCATGATTATTAGTGAGGACCTATTATATGAAGGTTGAAAAGTGGTCCTTTAACTTACAGGGGATATTTTTGACATCTTATAATGTTTTCCAATATACTAATACACCGCATCAGAAATGTGGACCTCTATGGGGACCTACCACCGGTCACGGACAAAGTCAGAGAGAGAAGGATGAGGCTGGCAGGGCACTGCGTCAGGCATGCACCCAGAACTTGAGGCAAGTAAATTGACCCTATGGGAGCCAACCACAGGGCAAAACCAGGAGGGGAAAGAAGCGTATACCACCTAATGTAGACGTGCTGCGGCGCGACAGCTTGGCTGACAGCACTGCAGAACTCAAGAACCTGATGTTGGAGAGGAAATTGTGGAGGGCAGCGATCCAGGAATCCCGAGTTGGTGTTTGGCTAGACCTCACTCTCACAGCAACTAACTAACTATACTAATACAGTACAGTATGCTAGCCAGGTTGAATGTATTTACATGCAGACCTAAAACACTATGATGTACTGCATTGAGAGAGAGAGAGAGAGAGAGAGAGAGAGAGAGAGAGAGAGGGAGCTAGCTGCACCACAAGCATGAAACTCACAGGAAATCTTTCGTGTGTCACAGGGGTTACTATACCTCTAGCACATAAGTACTACTAACTATGAGGCAGGAAGGCTGCGCACGCACACACACATGCACACACACACACACGCACGCGCGCACACACACACACACACACACACACACACACACACACACACACACACACACACACACACACACACACACACACACACACACGCACACACACACTGGTGATGACATGGAACCAATGCGTGGAGGGAGGGAGGTAAGTGAAACAATGTGCTCAGCAGTAATACACATATGGAGGTTTTGGCTCGGCTCGGCTCAGGAACGGTTCAGCTCCCCCCCCCCCCCCCTCCCCCTCCCCTCCCTTTATACCGCCGCAGGAAGCATGACCGCACCGTGACTCCTGCAGGCTTACACTTTGCTGTAATCGCCTGGGAAAACAGGAAATTGCGGTCTTGGAAATTGAAATGTTTATACTTGGGTCACATTAACACAGACCCCTCCCCACAATCCCTTCATTAACACCCCCCCCAATCCCTTCATTAACACAGTACCCCTCCCCCCAATCCCTTCATTAACACCCCCCCCCAATCGCTTCATTAACACAGCCCCCCCCCCAATCCCTTCATTAACACAGCCCCCCCCCCAATCCCTTCATTAACACAGTGCCCCTCCCCCAATCCCTTCATTAACACAGTGCCCCTCCCCCCAATCCCTTCATTAACACAGGCCCCCCCTCCCCCCAATCCCTTCATTAACACAGGCCCCCCCTCCCCCCAATCCCTTCATTAACACAGCCCCCCCCCCAATCCCTTCATTAACACAGCCCCCCCCCCAATCCCTTCATTAACACAGGCCCCCTCCCCCCAATCCCTTCATTAACACAGTGCCCCTCCCCCAATCCCTTCATTAACACAGGCCCCCTCCCCCAATCCCTTCATTAACACAGTTCCCCTCCCCCAATCCCTTCATTAACACAGGCCCCCCTCCCCCAATCCCTTCATTAACACAGTTCCCCTCCCCCAATCCCTTCATTAACACAGTTCCCCTCCCCCAATCCCTTCATTAACACAGTTCCCCTCCCCCAATCCCTTCATTAACACAGGCCCCCCTCCCCCAATCCCTTCATTAACACAGTTCCCCTCCCCCAATCCCTTCATTAACACAGGCCCCTCCCCCCAATCCCTTCATTAACACAGGCCCCCTCCCCCCAATCCCTTCATTAACACAGTGCCCCTCCCCCAATCCCTTCATTAACACAGGCCCCCTCCCCCCAATCCCTTCATTAACACAGTGCCCCTCCCCCAATCCCTTCATTAACACAGGCCCCCTCCCCCAATCCCTTCATTAACACAGTTCCCCTCCCCCAATCCCTTCATTAACACAGGCCCCCCTCCCCCAATCCCTTCATTAACACAGGCCCCCCCTCCCCCCAATCCCTTCATTAACACAGTGCCCCCCCTCCCCCCAATCCCTTCATTAACACAGCCCCCCCCAATCCCTTCATTAACACAGGCCCCCTCCCCCCAATCCCTTCATTAACACAGTGCCCCTCCCCCAATCCCTTCATTAACACAGGCCCCCTCCCCCAATCCCTTCATTAACACAGTTCCCCTCCCCCAATCCCTTCATTAACACAGGCCCCCCTCCCCCAATCCCTTCATTAACACAGTTCCCCTCCCCCAATCCCTTCATTAACACAGGCCCCCCCTCCCCCCAATCCCTTCATTAACACAGGCCCCCCCTCCCCCCAATCCCTTCATTAACACAGCCCCCCCCCCCCAATCCCTTCATTAACACAGGCCCCCTCCCCCAATCCCTTCATTAACACAGGCCCCCCTCCCCCAATCCCTTCATTAACACAGTGCCCCTCCCCAATCGCTTCATTAACACAGTGCCCCCCCCCTCCCCCAATCCCTTCATTAACACAGGCCCCCCCTCCCCCAATCCCTTCATTAACACAGTGCCCCCCCCTCCACCAATCCCTTCATTAACACAGTGCCCCTCCCCCCAATCCCTTCTTTAACACAGTGCCCCCCCTCCCCCAATCCCTTCATTAACACAGGCCCCCCTCCCCCAATCGCTTCATTAACACAGGCCCCCCCTCCCCGAATCGCTTCATTAACACAGGCCCCCCTCCCCCAATCGCTTCATTAACACAGGCCCCCCCTCCCCCAATCGCTTCATTAACACAGGCCCCCCTCCCCCAATCCCTTCATTAACACAGGCCCCCCTCCCCCAATCCCTTCATTAACACAGGCCCCCCTCCCCCAATCCCTTCATTAACACAGTGCCCCTCCCCCAATCCTTTCATTAACACAGGCCCCCCCTTCCCCCAATCGCTTCATTAACACAGGCCCCCCTCCCCCAATCCCTTCATTAACACAGGCCCCCCTCCCCCAATCCCTTCATTAACACAGGCCCCCCCTCCCCCAATCGCTTCATTAACACAGTGCCCCTCCCCTAATCCCTTCATTAACACAGTGCCCCTCCCCCAATCCTTTCATTAACACAGGCCCCCCTCCCCCCATCCCTTCATTAACACAGGCCCCCCTCCCCCAATCGCTTCATTAACACAGGCCCCCCCTCCCCCAATCGCTTCATTAACACAGTGCCCCCCTCCCCCAATCCCTTCATTAACACAGGCCCCCCCTCCCCCAATCCCTTCATTAACACAGGCCCCCCTCCCCCAATCCCTTCATTAACACAGGCCCCCCCTCCCCCAATCGCTTCATTAACACAGCCCCCCCCCAATCCCTTCATTAACACAGTGCCCCTCCCCCAATCCCTTCATTAACACAGCCCCCCCCCCAATCCCTTCATTAACACAGGCCCCTCCCCCAATCGCTTCATTAACACAGTGCCCCCCTCCCCCAATCCCTTCATTAACACAGGCCCCCCCTCCCCCAATCGCTTCATTAACACAGGCCCCCCCTCCCCCAATCGCTTCATTAACACAGGCCCCCCCTCCCCCAATCGCTTCATTAACACAGGCCCCCCCTCCCCCAATCGCTTCATTAACACAGGCCCCCCCCCAATCGCTTCATTAACACAGGCCCCCCCTCCCCCAATCGCTTCATTAACACAGGCCCCCCCTCCCCCAATCGCTTCATTAACACAGGCCCCCCCTCCCCCAATCGCTTCATTAACACAGGCCCCCCTCCCCCAATCCCTTCATTAACACAGGCCCCCCTCCCCCAATCCCTTCATTAACACAGGCCCCCCCTCCCCCAATCGCTTCATTAACACAGCCCCCCTCCCCCAATCCCTTCATTAACACAGTGCCCCTCCCCCAATCCCTTCATTAACACAGGCCCCCCCCTCCCCCAATCCCTTCATTAACACAGTGCCCCCCCCCAATCCCTTCATTAACACAGTGCCCCTCCCCCAATCCCTTCATTAACACAGTGCCCCCCCCAATCCCTTCATTAACACAGTGCCCCTCCCCCAATCCCTTCATTAACACAGTGCCCCTCCCCCAATCCCTTCATTAACACAGTGCCCCTCCCCCAATCCCTTCATTAACACAGCGCCCCTCCCCCAATCCCTTCGTTAACACAGTTCCCCTCCCCCAATCCCTTCATTAACACAGGCCCCCCCTCCCCCCAATCCCTTCATTAACACAGTGCCCCTCCCCCAATCCCTTCATTAACACAGTGCCCCTCCCCCAATCCCTTCATTAACACAGCGCCCCTCCCCCAATCCCTTCATTAACACAGTTCCCCTCCCCCAATCCCTTCATTAACACAGGCCCCCCCTCCCCCCAATCCCTTCATTAACACAGTGCCCCTCCCCCAATCCCTTCATTAACACAGTGCCCCTCCCCCAATCCCTTCATTAACACAGTGCCCCTCCCCCAATCCCTTCATTAACACAGCGCCCCTCCCCCAATCCCTTCATTAACACAGTTCCCCTCCCCCAATCCCTTCATTAACACAGCCCCCCCTCCCCCAATCCCTTCATTAACACAGTGCCCCTCCCCCAATCCCTTCATTAACACAGCGCCCCCCTCCCCCCAATCCCTTCATTAACACAGTGCCCCTCCCCCAATCCCTTCATTAACACAGTGCCCCCCCCAATCCCTTCATTAACACAGTGCCCCTCCCCCTCCCCCAATCCCTTCATTAACACAGGCCCCCTCCCCCAATCCCTTCATTAACACAGCCCCCCCCCCCCAATCCCTTCATTAACACAGCGCCCCCCTCCCCCAATCCCTTCATTAACACAGCCCCCCTCCCCCAATCCCTTCATTAACACAGGCCCCTCCCCCCAATCCCTTCATTAACACAGCGCCCCCCTCCCCCCAATCCCTTCATTAACACAGCGCCCCCCCCCCCCCAATCCCTTCATTAACACAGGCCCCTCCCCCCAATCCCTTCATTAACACAGGCCCCCCCTCTCCCCACAATCCCTTCATTAACACAGCCCCCCTCCCCCAATCCCTTCATTAACACAGCCCCCCCCCTCCCCCCAATCCCTTCATTAACACAGTGCCCCCTCCCCCAATCCCTTCATTAACACAGACCCCCCTCTCCCCACAATCCCTTCATTAACACAGCCCCCCCCCTCCCCCCAATCCCTTCATTAACACAGACCCCCCTCTCCCCACAATCCCTTCATTAACACAGCCCCCCCCTCCCCCCAATCCCTTCATTAACACAGTGCCCCCTCCCCCAATCCCTTCATTAACACAGACCCCCCTCTCCCCACAATCCCTTCATTAACACAGCCCCCCCTCCCCCCAATCCCTTCATTAACACAGCCCCCCCCTCCCCCCAATCCCTTCATTAACACAGTGCCCCCCCTCCCCCCAATCCCTTCATTAACACCCCCCCCCCCCTCCCCCAATCCCTTCATTAACACAGAACCAGAAATCCCATCATGGCAATCCCAACCATGCATGTTTTTAAGATTTATTGTCGGGGACCAAAATTGATGGACGAACTGACCCCAAGAGAACGGTGTCATCCTTAGAGGCCAACATACTCCACAATCCCGCGGCAACGTTTTTGAGCCGCGTTTAAAAACGCTGTCTGTGCCGTATAGGGTCGTATAGCTCAGGCAGGAAGTGTGATGTAGTCGAGTCTCCAACGCAAACTCAACATTTGTCAACGGAAGATGATTTAGCTCCAAACCTCAAGTTAATACTCGTATTTTTCATCTACTCGACTTCCACCCTTTTTTCCAGGAGAGGCCCTAACTTAGCGTGAACAGAGCTGGCACGCAGCCAGGTCTGTCATGTGCTGCTCCTATGTGTGTGTGTGTGTGTGTGTGTGTGTGTGTGTGCGTGCGTGCGTGCGTGCGTGCGTGCGTGCGTGCGTGCGTGCGTGCGTGCGTGCGTGCGTGCGTCTCTCTCTCCCCCCACCCCAGTGCCCATCAGTCTGTCAGCAGCCTCTGCTCGCTCCACACACAGATGCCAAACTCTGATATTTTATTCATAATTTTGTATGTTCTCCCCTTTCCCCAATCTCCACCGCTTCTGCCACATTCTTGCTCGAGCCCTCTTTCTCTCTTATTTGCAACTCCATCTCTCCACCCATGTTCACCCTACTGGCCCACATGCCTCCCCCTCTCTCTCCACCCATGTTCACCCTACTGGCCCTCATGCACCCCCCTCTCTCCACCCATGTTCACCCTACTGGCCCACATGCCTCCCCCTCTCTCCACCCATGTTCACCCTACTGGCCCACATGCCTCCCCCTCTCTCCACCCATGTTCACCCAACTGGCCCACATGCCTCCCTCTCTCTCCACCCATGTTCACCCTACTGGCCCTCATGCACCCCCCTCTCTCCACCCATGTTCACCCTACTGGCCCACATGCCTCCCTCTCTCTCCACCCATGTTCACCCTACTGGCCCTCATGCACCCCCCTCTCTCCACCCATGTTCACCCTACTGGCCCACATGCCTCCCTCTCTCTCCACCCATGTTCACCCTACTGGCCCACATGCCTCCCCCTCTCTCCACCCATGTTCACCCTACTGGCCCACATGCCTCCCCCTCTCTCCACCCATGTTCACCCTACTGGCCCACATGCCTCCCCCTCTCTCCACCCATGTTCACCCAACTGGCCCACATGCCTCCCCCCCTCTCTCCACCCATGTTCACCCTACTGGCCCACATGCCTCCCCCTCTCTCTCCACCCATGTTCACCCTACTGGCCCACATGCCTCCCTCTCTCTCCACCCATGTTCACCCTACTGGCCCTCATGCACCCCCCTCTCTCCACCCATGTTCACCCTACTGGCCCACATGCCTCCCTCTCTCTCCACCCATGTTCACCCTACTGGCCCTCATGCACCCCCCTCTCTCCACCCATGTTCACCCTACTGGCCCACATGCCTCCCCCTCTCTCCACCCATGTTCACCCTACTGGCCCACATGCCTCCCCCTCTCTCCACCCATGTTCACCCAACTGGCCCACATGCCTCCCTCTCTCTCCACCCATGTTCACCCTACTGGCCCTCATGCACCCCCCTCTCTCCACCCATGTTCACCCTACTGGCCCACATGCCTCCCTCTCTCTCCACCCATGTTCACCCTACTGGCCCACATGCCTCCCCCTCTCTCCACCCATGTTCACCCTACTGGCCCACATGCCTCCCCCTCTCTCCACCCATGTTCACCCTACTGGCCCACATGCCTCCCCCTCTCTCCACCCATGTTCACCCTACTGGCCCACATGCCTCCTCATGCCCTCCTCATAGAGTATAAAGAAGGATAGAGACTGAACCGGCGCGATAGACCCCCCCCCCCCCCCCCCCCCCACCGCTATTCATGTCAGTGGAAGTTGCTCAGTGGCGTTTTGAAGCACCCGGAAGAACTGTCTACTTCCGCCTTTTTTCGATTTGGGCACCAAAATCTGATGCCCAAAATGCGGAAGTCACTCAACGTTAAAGCCCAGCTGCACAGGGTTTCCTCGTCATACTTCCACGGGTCCGCCTGCAGTCCCTCCTCTTACCACTAGGGCCCAGTGCTTCAACGTTGGAGAGCCTCACTGGGGCCTTGGCCCTCCTCCTGCTCTTATACCTGTAAAGCTGCCCCGCACCACTTCCTGTTTGAAGCCATCAATCAAGCAGCTCCTTTTATTTCCTGTCTGTCTACACGCACCCCATCCCCCCTTTGATGTCCCCCAACCTCTTAATCTCCATTTCATGGATCAAAGATCACCTGGGTGCCTCTAGGTGCGTGTGTGCACTGTGCATGTGTGCGTGTGCATGAGTTCCTGTCTTTGTGAAGTGTTGCACATGCCAACGCAGACTGAAAAAGCTATTGGTATTTGTGACACGGCAAAGGAGGTTTAGACTCTACCTCCTTCGCTGTGATAGAGGAACAACAGAGACAGTTTATATTTTCCAACAGAAAAGATAAGAGAAATGTTATACACATTTCTCTTTTCTTGTAGTAAAAATAGATGAGTTTTTGTTTTTATTGTGCTTGACATTAAAGCTATTTGAAATTGAACTGAGAGTAAGATACGCGGGCAGCGACAGACAGACAGACAGACAGACAGACAGACAGACAGACAGACAGACAGACTGACTGTCTGTAATCTTATCTCCAGAGGTCTCGAGGGCCTTGCTTCATCATCTCTGTTCCCCTTGAAGGGATGTTAATGGCAGACAGGTGGACACACCTGGAACCTTGAGGCAGCACCTGCACTCACACACACAGGCGCTCACACACACACACACACACACACACACACACATACGCGCGCACACGTACACACGCGCACACAAAACCATTCCAAAGCCTCCACTAATGCCTCTCTCAAAGCCACGGAGTCGAGGGGCGAGCCTCTTCTGCGTGTCTCCCTACCGAAGTCTTGAAGTGTTGACAGTTGTGTATTATAGAGACAAATTGAGGCCCAGTGCTTGGTGCGTCTCCAGACATCCTAGATGGATGTTCCAAAACACTTGGGTAGATAATCTAGAGATGGAATCTAAAGCTCCTCGGAGAGTACTAAACATTCTTGGCTCCACACGCTGGAATGAAATGAGAAATGGGGGGGTGAATTCTTTACGAAAAAATTGCAAATAGTGTTTTATCACTGAAACGGAAAATAGTGAAGGCAACGAGAGGCTTTAGTGACTCAGAAATAGAGAGGTGGAGTAGAAGAGGGATCAGCGACGTCAGTCGTACTTCCCCATACAAGTAATAGGGAAAACAGCCGTTCACGAGCTCACACAATGCGTCGCATTATTCTCTCATAATGACATGCCCAAAATAGGGAGTTAGTTGAACCACATGAACCCTATAGTGTCTCCATCCTGGGCATGATGTCATAATAGACAAACATATTCAGACGAACCTAGAAGATCTATATACGAGCTCACAATGCGTCGCAAACATGGCAAGTTGTTTGTGAGCATGGAAAAAAAAGGAGGAGGCCATGTATAGACCCCCCTGGGGGAGCCCGGTCAGTGGTTAACCCATTTTGACCTGAGGACGATTCTACAAATGTCTTCTAACGTTTTTTGGAAAAACCCATGTTTCTATGGCTGGTGTTCAAACATTTTCATGTCAATGACCTCCAAAAATATATGTAATTGGCCGCCGACCCCCATCTGAAAATATGTTGTTCCAGGGACCTCCCCAGAAGCAAAGATTTGAGTTAAAAAACGTTCGCTCTGAAAGAATATATATTCAAAGATTTGCGCCACATTTTCACGATATTTCAAAAATAGCAGACCTACAAGTTCATAGCGCGGCACTCGGTGCCGCGCTATGAGCTTGTCGATCTGCTATTTTTCAATAGCTAAAGCATAACATAATGCTTTAAAACACCAAAAGGGGTTCCCGCCCAAAATGGGTATGGTAAAAGAGTAATTTGGTACCCAAAATCAGACAGATAACGACAACTCAACAACACACTTGAAGGAATCGTCCAAATCAAAATAGGTTTACCGGCTTGTTGAGTCCAAATTACCAGTGGGATACATTATTATTATTATACCTCAGAACTATTTTGAGACGTGGGTTTACTGACTAGTACGCCATGGCTCCTTTAAGGCAATCTGGCTGTGACTTTATACCACATGGCATTTATACAGATAGCAGGGGACGACCCTGCCTGGGAAAAAGGGCTGCAGCCCAAGCATTGTGGGATATAACGGCGGTCAGGTGGCCCCTACGATTTGCATATAAATACTTAGCAATCTTTCAGAGGTATAGCAGTAGGAGGGGAGCAGACTGGGGTTAAGTGGTCCTGCGTTTGGGCTTGGTTTACCCCAGCGAGGCTTGGTTCACTCTGTGGCGGAAAGGAAGGGCTAAGCTATCATTAGCATGCTCGCCCAGACTCGCCATGCAGCAGCACTAGTGTCAGTTCAACGAGGGGGAGAGGGGAACAACTTAAAGACTGGGTTCTTGGCCCAGGCGGTGGCGTAACCGTCTGGGCACCCGACTGGTAATCCAGTCGCAGTGTGCCGCAGTTCGACTCCCGAGCCCGACACGGCCTTTACTGCATGTCTTCCCCCATCTCTCTCCCGTTTCCTGTCAGCCTACTGTCTGTCCCTTCAAAAAAACCAATAAAAGGCGTAAGCCGCAAAAAAAATATCTTAAAAAAAAAAAAAAAAGACTGGTTCCTTCACTTCCTCATGTCTGCCAGGGACGTGCAGAGAGTGTTCGAGGGGCAGGGGCTGAAATCCCGTTAAGAGGTGCACTTTTGGACAGAAATAGCGAAAATAGCAGATCTACAAGCTCACAGCGCGACGCGTTGAGAGCTTGTAGATCAGCTATTTTCGGGGGCGCAAACCCAGCACTCTTTAGCTAGTGGAGATGCAGGTGTGTGTAACGACATGGATTTCAAAAGCAATTCTCCTGAAGGCGTCCTTCCAGTATGGCATGGAAAGGAGTGCCATGTGCATTTCTTTCACCATGTAGTAAACGCTGCATTCGTGGTCTGGAGAGGGCAGTTGTTTTACAGACGGGTAAATGGGCAGGGGCTGAAGCCCCCTTTGATGTCTATGTGTGCACGTCCCTGGTGTCTGCTCGTCCAGACTGAACAGTGAACAAGCTCCTGATACGAAGTTCAGGATACACCTCTCTCTCTCTCTCTCTCTCTCGCCCCTCCTCCTACCATCCGTTTAGCTTTCCGTCAGCTTTGAGGGGTTACTGGTTTGAGGGGTTTGAGGGGTTACTGGTTTGAGGGGTTACTGGTTTGAGGGGTTTGAGGGGTTACTGGTTTGAGGGGTTACTGGTTTGAGGGGTTACTGGTTTGAGTGGTTACTGGTTTGAGGGGTTACTGGTTTGAGGGGTTACTGGTTTGAGTGGTTACTGGTTTGAGGGGTTACTGGTTTGAGGGGTTACTGGTTTGAGGGGTTACTGGTTTTCTAAATGCTGACTTCATGTATGCCAGGGACGTGCACACATAGACATCAAAGGGGGCTTCAGTTGTTTTACCCGTCTGTAAAAAACAACTGCCCTCTCCAGACCACAAATGCAGCGTTTACTACATGGTGAAAGAGATGCAAATGCCCCTCCTCTCCTTTCCATGCCATACCGGAAGGCAGCATTCAGGAGAATTGCTTTTTTTCCCCGAAGTCTCCTGAACTTGAACGCACCATTTTGCGTTGAACAAATTTGTTTAGAAATCCATGTCGTTACACACCGCATCTCCACTAGCTAAAGAGTGCTGGGTTGCGCCCCGAAAATAGCTGATCTACAAGCTCTCAACGCGTCGCACAGCGACGCGTTGTGAGCTTGTAGATCTGCTATTTTCGCTATTTTTGTCCAAAAGTGCCCTCTTACGGGATTTCAGCCCCTGCCCCTCTAACACTCTCTGCACGTCCCTGATGAATATCATGTTTAGCGTTTTGGTTGTGTGCGATTTGGTTGTGTGCGATTTGGTTGTGCGTTTTGGTTGTGTGCGATTTGGTTGTGCGTTTTGGTTGTGTGCGATACAACACCACCGTGTATTCAGATGTACAGTAGCCTACATCATGTACTGTATGTCTGTCTGTGTGAAAGTTGACATTCAGTAGCCTGTGGTATAGTTCCTGTCATCCAAATATCGTAACAAGGTGTTACAGTAAAACATTGAGTCAAATAACAGTAACACTAATACTGACTCACAAGTGAAAAGATTGTCTTTTCATTCTGGATATAACGGTGCAGGTAAAGGTCTAGTCTGAATTCAGCTGCTCTCAGACTCATACTGTGTATCCGGAGGAAGCCTTCGAGTCTGATTCTTTTAATTTCACTTCATTACAGTGACATCATCATCACCTACATGTCTTTCATCTCATGCTCTTTCATGAATCACTCTTTTTTAATCCCCCTCACACTCATTTATCTTTCCCTTTGTTCTTTAATATCATAATCTTTGTCTGCTGCATTCTTTTATGACTAAGCTACACTTTGCCAGACAGGTCGTGTACATACGCGTGCGTGTGTGTGTGTGTGTGTGTGTGTGTGTGCGTGTGCGTGTGCGTGTGCGTGCGTGTGCGCGCGTGCGTGCTTACTACTTTTTTAATCCAATTCCAGAAGATTGTCTACAGAAACGGGGTCTTTATTTAGAGGTCATACAGTAATCAACATGGCCTATTCAGGAGCATTAGGCGTCATTTAAACTCCATCACATGACGGTGCTGCTGCTGCTGCCGTTGCTGCTAGACAAAACGAACTGATCTGCAAGTTAACAATTCCACGTCGTACGTGAACACGAACGCTGCATACAGATTACTCACCGCCCTTCATCCAAAGTGTTAGCAGGCCTCGCTCAAGGTTGGCACTGCAGTCAATTCTTTACACCTCCTAGGGAATTCTTACAAATATCTGCTAATGTTTAACCACTTCCAACCCTATACTTCATTGACTGTGGTGTCCAGGACTCTGTCTGTCTGTCTGTCTGTCTGTCTGTCTGTCTGTCTGTCTGTCTGTCTGTCTGTCTGTCTGTCTGTCTGTCTGTCTGTCTGTCTGTCTGTCTGTCTGTCTGTCTGTCTGTCTGTCTGTCTGTCTGTCTGTCTGTCTGTCTGTCTGTCTGTCTGTCTGTCTGTCTGTCTGTGTCAAGCTAAGCCTCTATTAATCTAACTCTGATATATTAAAGTCTAACTCATGTTGCTATGATTAGGTGATGTAATGACGATGTAAAACAAATGTTGACAAAACAAACATTAAATTTATCTCTTTATTGTTAATGGCATTTAATATCATTAACGTCCGCCCGCCCGCCCGTACGCCCGAGAACTCTGTCATTTCTCGACACGTTTCGGATGCGGGAAGGCTCGCCGGGAACCCCCCCCCCCCTGGCCATGTTCCTGGGGGTCCGGATGTTCTGGGGATCCCCCGGGGACCCCCACACGGTAACTCGACCGTTTCGGACGCGGGAAAGCTCGCCGGGAACCGGGCCAGCCACCATGGGCGATTTTTTTCTCCAAACTACACCGAAAATAAGAAGCTATACCTGCTTATTCATGTACAGTAGGGTTCATGTGGTTCGTGAAAGAGACAGACGAAGCGACCAGAAAAAAGGTGGAATAAAAGCTGTTATCTGAAGCTTAAACTTAACACCAGAAAAAGGCACTCTGTCATTGAACGCAACAATTGCACAATTTAAGTTTAGCTGCAGACGCTCTCTTATCCTGAGCCACTTATAAAGTGCAAGAGTAAACAGTATGATAGTCAGTCAACAAACAACTGGGGAAATGTTCACGTAATCAGAGTGCAAAGAAAAACAATTAAGTACTATATCAGATTCAGGTTACTATGGATACCAGGTACACATCTAACACAGCATAAACTATGTTTCAGTCAGACAACATTCTAAGCCATTGTGGACAAGCAAACTGCATGTCTAACTAAATAACATACTGTAGATAGCAAGCGAACAAGTAACCAACAATCCATCTGCAATCTATTATACATATTATAGCTAGCGTCTATCAACAAAAATCACACCCGTGTGAAGTGAGGGGCGCTCTTATCATCTTAGAACATCGAGGAGGGAATTCGGTACAGCTCAGAGCAACCAAGCTATACCAAGCTAAACCTCTATCAATCTAACTGTAATATATTAAAGTATATAACTTATGTTGCTATGATTAGTTAGTTAGTTAGTTAGTTTCATTTATTTGTCCACGTATGGAAATTTGTCTTTGGTCTCAACAGTAAAAAACAAACAGTTACAACAACAGCAACAACACTTAACACAATTATTTTCTCATGGCAAAACAAAAAGTGCAGGACAACAGTGGCAAATACATTGGAAAAACAAACAAATCTAGCGAGACATGTTATCATTTAGTTCCTTAATGGCATTGGGTATGAAGGAATTTTTAAAAATGTTACGGTTAGCTCTTGGCACTTTGTACCGTCTACCAGAAGGAAGTAGCTCGAACTCCCTGCAGAGTGGATGAGAGGGGTCGTTTGCTATCTTGACAGCTTTTTTACGAAGTACCTCCTTGTAGATACAGCCTAATTGTTGCTGTCTCTTCCCAATGATTTTTGATGCTAGGTTTACTATTCGCTGCAGCTTGCCTCTGATGATGATGTAAACCAAACGGTGACGAAACAAACATTAAATTCTCTTCATTGTCAATGGCATTTAATGTTTGTGTTAATAGGGACAAGATGGCGTAAATGTTCCCTTCATTGTCAATGGCGTTTTTTAAAACAAACATTGAACCAAAGACAAACATTAAAGGAGGGGCTCAAAAATAGACAATAAGAAGCGATAAAAGGAATGAGGAGTGCTTTCCATAGTGGGTGAGGTATAGGGAGCCTGAAGAGGTGAGTTTTAAGACTGCGGTGAAAGATGGAGGGGGGTCATTTCACAGCTTGGGGAGCCACGGGGAGTGAGAGAGAGTCTGGGGGCGCTTGGAGTGATGGCCAGGGTGTCGTATAAGAGAAGAGAAGGGAGGGAGGGACAGACGTGACCTGACTTGACTGTGACTTTGTGCGTCTTGTTCCTTTTCAAAGCGACTCCTCCAGTCCATTTATAGCCAAGTAATTTGTGGTTCCACAATTAGAGCACTCCTTTCTATAGTGGCAGCACATGTAATTAGCTGTGTGTCGTGTGTGCGCGCGTGCGCGCGTGCGTGCGTGCGTGCGTGCGTGCGTGCGCGCGCCAAAGGAAATGGAAGAGGAGCTGTGTGCTGTTTCCTGACCCCTCAACACCTCTCTGTCTTTGTGTCGTATTTTAAGAGGGTTCAGCCTCATTGGCAACAATAGACACTACAAAGGGGACTTTACCACCCTACACACACACACACACACACACACACACACACACACACACACACACACGCATGCGGTTCCACAAATGGCGCAATTTGAATTTAAATAGAAGTGTACAGTAAAGTGCATCATTCATCCATTGATGAGAACATCCTTGGATCCCCCTTTTTAAATAGACCTCTTCCTCTCCCGCTGGGGTTGTGGTGGGATGACGGCGCAACAATGGGGAAATCACACAATGCTCACTCATAGTTCATTGTTGTTTTTTTTCTTCCTCTATTTCACTCACACAGTCTGTGTCGGTTTGTTGGGAAATAATTAACCTACGGAGGGAATTAAACATGAGTCTCTTTTTCTTTTTTTTTTTAGAAAGAGGGACTCTTTGGAAGGGGCAACATTCAATTTTAATTTAAACCCATTTAGACCTGACGAGATTCTACAAAATGTCGTCTAAATCCTGAAAATGTTTCCTATGTCGGTGTTCTCAACCTTTTTCATGTCAAGGAGCCCCAGAATTATCTGTATTTGGCTGCGGACCCCCACCTGAAAATATGTTGTTCCAGGGACCCGCCCAGAAGCAAAGATTTGAGTTAAAAACGTTCGCTCCGAATGAATGTATATCCAAAGATTTGTGCCACATTTTCACGATTTTTCAAAAATAGCAGACCTACAAGCTCGTAGCGCGGCACTCGTGCCGCGCTACGAGCTTGTAGATCTGCTATTTTTCAATAGCTAAAGTATAACATAATGCTTAAAACACCAAAAGGGGTTCCCGTCTTTTTATTTTAGAAAGAGGGAATCTTTGCGGAAGGGGCAAACATTACATTTTAACCGGAGAGTGTGAAAATGAATACTATGAGGTCAGGAGGACTCGTATGAATTCAATTAATATAATAAATAAATTAAACAGCTTCTGATGCTTTTTTTTTTTTTACCCCTTGAAGATATTTAGTTTAGAGTGAAAACAGGAGGGGGGCCTAGTATACAGCCCTCAGGGACTCCAGTCAACTTAAGTATAGGGTTTAAGTGCTTTTTTTTAAGATTGAATAAATTAAACCTTATGTCATGTTTTTGAAAATATTAGGGAATATAGTCAAAATAATACTCAACACGTCGTTCAGGGCTTTGGATTAATATATCCAAACTACCAGGATTGTTTTACGATACGATACGATACGATACAACTTTATTGTCAGCTTGCACTGAAATTTGTTTTGCGTCACATGACGTCACCGTTCAAGAAACAGACACGACATAGACAATACATTACAAAATGGTAGACATTACAGGACAAAAAGCACAGAAAACAATCAGGAACGAGAACATATCCACTGGTTTAACGATTTTGGTTTAGAAGTCAAGACAGACTGATGTACAAACAAGTTCTTTAGTCTGTTTTTGAGTGGTGCAACCACTCCAAGGAACAGCAATGTCCCTGTTAACCTATGTGACTATGTTTGTGTGTGACGAGTACCAGTAGGGGCAAAAGTGGCGCTGTTGTGCCAGAAACAGAGAGAGAGAGATAGTGCTGCACTGTTGCCTGCTAATGAGAGAGAGAGAGAGAGGGGGGGGGGGGGGGAGTTGCACCACTCAGCTCACTCAGGGCAACAGTTGATATTTATCATTTAAAACATGTGAGGGGTTTTAAATGATGAATATCAACTGTCGCCCTCCATGAGGCGGTTTAGAGTCCCTACATTTAAGAAAAGTTACTTACCTTTGGAGCATATAACGCCGAAGTATTTGCGGCTTTTGATCCACGAAAATCCGTCTGAAAATAGTTCCATTGGTTGTTGTCGAAGAGAAAACGATGCCACAACAGGCTGCAAGAGCTGCTGTAGTCCAGTCAAAAACCACCGTTCACTTGCATCAAACTCATTTTCCCAGAAGCCCTTGCAGCCCAGAGCACATGGCTCGATTTCCGGGTTTCGTCGTCATAATAACGCGACGGCCTCGTCACCAGGTCTGCGACAAATCCACTATTTATTTTTAATTATTAAAAAAACGGCGAATTAAGCAGTATTTAGCGTATTAAGCAGCACCGTAACATGGATTCAATAGCGTTTCTTACAATTCTTACAATTTCTAAGGCGTCATTTAGGGCTATTGAAAACCTAAAAAAAAACATTCACTTGGAACAGATAGGATTGCTCGATGTGCACAAACACAAACTTATCAAATACCAACTCACATGGGAACAATATCCTTTTAAGACATAAACGGTAATATTCTGAGATAATACCCTATAGCTAAATGGTTTGATATAGTTCCACTTGTACCCTCTCAGAGTTAAACGAACACCCATGATTCTTTACTGCGGGTAGATCAGTTGTTCGAGGCGGAAACACGTGCAGAAACGTTACTGTCCATTCCAACTGCTACGCTATCCTATAGACTGACGCTTTGTGGTTAAAATAACGTCAGGGACAGGAAAGGACTGTTGTGTTATCTTGTCAAAGCATGGGGGCCACGGCGCAACAATGGCCTGCCCTGCCAAGGGAAACATTTTATAAATTGGGGGGTTGATGACATGCACTTGACGGCTGGCAACGGCCTCAGCCATGAGCCTCATATAGTGACACTTCAAAGGGAATCGGGTTTCTGCGCCGAGTTTATTTCCTAGTGCTTTTTCCTGCCGTACGTTTTTTGTTTTGTGGTCCAGACTTTAACCAAGAGAGAGAGAGAGAGAGAGAGAGAGAGAGAGAGAAAAGGGAGAGGGGTTTTTCACACACACACACACACTGGGATGGACAGATGCTTCCACGTGCGTGCACACGCACGCACACACACACACGTGCACGCAAACTTGGACAAAGTGCCGGTACTTCAAACAAATGGGACTCCATCAATGCAAGATCAGTAATGGTTCCAAGCTGCTGTTACTGTGTGCTAATCATTTCCAGAGTAATAGGAGGGAGAGAGAGAGAGGGGGGGGGGGGGGGGGGGGGTTGGGGCAGGGGGGACAGCCAACCAACAAGCTCTGTTTTCCAAAATGTGTCTTAAAACAATAATAATCTTAGGCTGGATTCCAACTGGCGAGCAGGGGAATGTTTGGGAGACACTGTGCAGGAGAGACGAACATCCGTCTCACTGAGCTACTGTAAAGCCTGATTTATTTGTACTGAAGGGCCTTACACGCCACCCGGGGGCGTGGCCAATAAACAATAAATATATGCACAATAGTGACAATACTATATTCACCAATATTTTGCATCAAAACTATTTGTTGATGG
Source organism: Electrona antarctica (assembly GCF_951216825.1). Classification (NCBI taxonomy): domain Eukaryota; kingdom Metazoa; phylum Chordata; class Actinopteri; order Myctophiformes; family Myctophidae; genus Electrona; species Electrona antarctica. The sequence goes on from NW_027638272.1 coordinate 71,307, forward strand.
TTCAATCTTACAATGCTGTATATGCTATAAGTTAGATAATTTTAAACTAATATACAGCCTATAGTATATTATATTATATATATTTTCGTCACCGCTAATTTGCGCTAAACCCCTTATCCCTAAACTTCTTTGCCTTTTTTTTACTATTTTGCTAAACATTTTTGAATCGTTAAAATGGCTCACAATGTGTCAATGTAGATTCGCTAGTTGAACTATTCAAAACAACAATCCTAATGCACAATTTGCACATACGCAGGAAAAACTATTTGGTCCTCAGAAACAGGTTGAATTAGATCTTTGGGTTTTTAACTTTTTTTTATATACAGTAGGGAAGGGTTCCCCAATAGGCGGCCCGCGGGCCATTTGCAGCCCGCGGAGCGCCCCCTTGCGGCCCGTGGAAGAATTTCTGGGGGGTCCCAGATATAAATGGCATTAAATGGGGGTCAGTAGCCTATGCATGTCAAACTGGGCATCCTTTTCAAATGGGGTCTTGCCCTGAAAATGAATTTTCAGGGCAAGACCTCGACCTCACGCGTGCGGACTCGGCCCCCAGCCTGGTACCCTAGTCAAAATATGGCCCTCGAGGAAAATTAATTGGGGAACCCTGCAGTAGGGAGTAGGCCTATATATTTGTTTAAAATTATGTAACTTATAGCATATACAGCATTTTAAAATAAATTATTATATGTGAGTAAACGATAAATTGTGTCCCTCCCTCCCCTCCTCGTCCGTCCACTCCACAGGTAACCGATAGAAGCCGAGATGTCCTCTTCTTTATGTCCAAAACAAACACGGTCTTTTGCTGTTCCCCTGGAAGTTAATGTAGTATGAATCCACACTCAGCACACAGACAAGGGTGGCTGTTCTGTTAGAATGAAATGAGCCTGAAAATGACCAGGTGCTGCGTGCGTGCGGGAAACATCCAAACACAAACAAACCCTTGTTAAGGAGGTCAATGTGACTGTAACGCCTTTTTTGTGCACCTGTAGAGGCTCCGTATTCACCATCGACACATGTATACACGTAGCCAAACGGGCCCATAACGGCCCGCTTAACCCATTTGGACCTGAGATCAGATTCTAAAAATGTCTTCTACATCCTGACAGTTTTCTGAAAAAGCTATGTCAGTCAAAAATAGCAGACCTACAAGCTCGTAGCGCGCCACTCGGTGGCGCGCTATGAGCTTGTAGATGTGCTATTTTTCAATAGCTAAAGCATAACATAATGCTAACACCAAAAGGGGTTCCCGCATGAGTTTTACAGTGCACAACACGTTTAACCCATTTAAGACCTGAGGACGAGGATTCTATAAATGCCTTC